>NC_034409.1:93334067-93537892 GCF_002078875.1 Numida meleagris
TATTTTATTTAGTAAATTAGTTTGTTTCTCCTCAGATTGTTGCCGCTGTTCTTTGCTCTCAGGGCCATCTCCCTACCCTTTTCCCCTTTCCCCTTTTCCCGGGACGTGGGCCCTTGGGTCCCCCGTCCCCTTTGTCACGGAATCGGGCCTAACGCCCGTAAACCGTTGACAACATAGCACTTTTAATGGCTTTAAATTGGTTAAATATATCTGAAGAAGCTCAGGCTGATGAAAATCAAATGCTATGCGACCAAGCTGCAAATTGGCACCATTAATAATCTTCTGCTCCCTGTCCCTGAGGACCTAGAGCCTGAAAAATGCAAGGTAAAATAGCCTTAGAAGGTTCAAGTAGGTCCAAAATGGTGTGGTCCTCTTGCACCCTGGGGGAGACTGTTAGAGGTTGGGGGATCGGCAAACCCTCTGGTGGTCGGTACATGGCCAGGAGAGACAGTGGCTGACACACTGATTTTATCACAAAGGGGATGCTGATGATGTCCATGTGGCAAATTAGAATCCTCCCTTTGGTACCTGATATAGTGATCCAGCCACAGATATCAGGCCAAGGAGTGTGGTACTTCAGTACCACAGGCCAGAACATGCTGCAGTGCAAGCAGAGGTGTTGACTTAAGACTGAAACATGGCCCGTATCCCATTGAGGAAGGCAGACCTAGTCCTCCTCATATCAATTAAACATCTTTACTACTCCCCTTGAGGTTGTTAAGCTCACAGGACCACCGACGGGAGCAACACCACTCCAACACGCTCCAGTGTCCGTGAGGAAACATGAGGAAACATCGTGATATCTGGTGGTGGACTGCTGAACGTTTGAGAACTGGCAAACACGAACCTGAACTCTTACTGATCCTTAAAGAAGATATGCCTCCTGAAGGAACATCAAGTACTGGCCCAACAGAACAACAGAAAGACTATCAACAGTTGCCTTCAGTGCTTTGATATTCTACATCGTGACATGTATTGTATGTACGTGGTGATGTACATTGTATTTTGGATTGCCAAAACAGCAGGAGTTTATCCCTGACCTGCTCAATCATTGGTTCATACTCTGATGGGGTGAAGTGCATGGGAACTGTCAAGTCACAGCCTGAACCAATGGTTGAGCACCAGGTGAGAAGATGTGGCTAACCCATGGAGCTCAGGTGCAAGCAATGCACTTTAGTGACTGGAAGGAGAGGAGTGACCCTCCTTGCCCTCATTTAAGAGTTAGCAGCTGAGGGAGCAGAATCTCTCTAGAGATAGCACTCCTCTCAAGCTGTCATTGGTTGTTGGAAGGAATGAGCTAGTTTTGTCATCTTCTGTTGCTCTATAGCACTTATATCCCAGTAGAAGGCACTGTTATCACCTTCTTTTGCCCCACAACATTTTATTTAACATTTTTTTCAACTACTAATGAGCTGGAAAGTATTAAAGTATCCTCAGTAAGAGTACAGTAAATATATACCTATTTAAAACTCCTGCCATTTTTTTTCCCCCTTCATAAATGTTTTATTTCCACCTAGTTACAGGTTTGTACAATTTTGAGAAAAACTTTCATCTATACATGTTTATTGTTCTGTTATTAGTATATCTTTCCATGCTTTGACTTTTCTGAGCATAGTTAGGTACTTAATAAGCAAAAATAAATACAAACCAAATGCTTGGTCCTGTGTCACATGTTCTTTGCTACTTCTTACTTGTCAATTTTAGTTTTGTCCATTGTATTTGTCTTCATATTGTGGCTTTATAGTCATCTAATTAGTTCCTTTTTGAAAGAACTTCTAATTTTCAATTTCATTTTTCTTAGTTCTTTAGTCCTACGCTAGTGCATCTCAATAGTACCTCAAATGTTTTGTAGAAGGAAACCATCTATTTCTTTGGATATTATCCCTATGAGAACTTTCTTTCAAACAATCTTGTCTCTAGAATCATCTCTTTGTACTGGCATCTTTCAAATTGCTAAAGGAAAGAAATGTGCCGTATATGTACAATGGGAAGTAAAAGGAGCTCTTCTGTGAGAGTTGAATAATGACCTCATTGTATTTTACCTAGAACCTTGAAGATACCCGAATGTATACGGTATGTGAAAGGGCATAAAGACTTTAAAAAAAAAAAAAAATATATATATATATATATACATATTCTAGTCAGCTATAAATTCTGAAATAGAATGCTAAGAAAGGAAGAAAAGTACTTCAAGTTCTGTCTGCCATCTATTTGAAACAATAAAAACAAACAAAAACAAACAATCACAAAGTTAGTATTTCTTTGTCATTATTTAGCGGCCAGGAGTAAAATCTTTGATAGTTTAAGGTGATGTCTTATCCATGTTCAGTGTAAGAGAAATCTCAATTTTCTTAGATTAAATTCTGTTCTTTTTGCCTGTGTACTGATTTTGCCAAGTGGAAATTAGGCTTTTTTTGTGTGTGACTTGCACTTTGTTATGATTTAGCAACAATTTCATCTGAAACAAATCCTCTTATAAGCATATGCCTATTAATATTTCTAATCATTAACATCCGAGGTTTTTAAAAAACTCAGAATCCTCAAGTACTTGAAGGACTGGAGCCAGTAAGCAGATTTAACGTGGGTGTTGATTGGCAGTTCCTCAAAGGCAATTTTTCTATCTTTGTTAAAACTAAAAGACTATTTTATTCTTCATTTATTTTAGGCATCCTTGTAGCCAGGAAACAGAGGGGAAAAAAAAAAAAACCCTCTAATTTAAAAGTACATTTTAATTTTTCTTTCTTTTTTTTTTTTAAGGTAAAAATCTTCCAAAATTCGCAGAAAACAAAATAAAGCAACAGTTTCAATATGTCTGATATAGAGTAAAGAAACTGGGAGTTATTCCGCATTTGGATGCAAAATTTTGAAATACCTCACTGGATAGCTGGCACAAAGCCTGCATTACTCTGAGACACCAGAGGACTGAATACATATTTGTAAAGGAATTGGGAAAAATAAGAAATTGTATTTTCCTTTCTGAAACACAATTAGATTCATATGCTTAAAGCTTCTATGTACTACTGTCAAGCAGTGATGCTTCCACTAATTGATTCTGGACTGATTTCAAGGGTCACTAACTCTTCTTTTAATTGATAAAATGTGAATTGAGTTAGATAACAGACTAACAACTGACGTGATGTGAAGTAGGGGAATCTAACTATACTTAGTTAAAGATTTAAAAAAACAAAAAAAACTTGAGGTTAAAATTCATCTCAGCTTTAAGCAGACACGCTTAAAGATGATTATCTGATCTACACTGGTTATTTAGATTTCTTAAATTTTCTTTTTTGTGAGGTCAGCTGATAAAAATTCCAGTGAGAGTACCATTTCATTTACCTCCTTACTCCTGCTAAAAAAATCAGACTTGGAAATCAAGTTCAACTGCATGTGTAGTTTTTCGATGACTTAGATGAACCTTCTCACACAGATTAAGGGTCAGAGACACGATGGTATTTAAACTTTCAGCTCCTTCTCTCAGGCAACCACATCACGTTGATTTCACTGACAGCCTGAGTAATTTCTGAGATTTAGATCTAATTAAAGATCACACGTGAAGTCACTGGCAGGCCTTACTGAAGTAAATCTTTCAAGAAACTTTGCTTATTCTCTTGGATAAAGCCAATATTTTTTTTCCTGCTTCCTTATTCCCATGATTGATGAATCAATGTAATGCTTGCATATTATGAAAATCGTTTATAAATAAATGCTTTATAAATGGTGGAATTCAAAACAAATTACTGTGAATTGCTGTAGTTTCCATTGTATTCTTGGTGAAATGTGCCTTTATCTCATTATACTAATAGAAATCTAACAAATTAAAGTAAATAAGTAGATGCCAGGAGTACAATCTAATATGTTACAGTACTTACCAGCTCTTGAAAGCACGTAGACACATGATTGCAGTTAATTTGCAACAATTTTAATCAGATTTGATCATGTTCTTACTAAACTTGTTTTATCAAATTAAGACTGTAATCATATAATTGTTAACATATGTGACAAAATACTGCATGCACTTCATATATAACATTTAAACTTCCTGTCCACTTTTTGAAACTAATTGTGAATATTTAATCTGTTTGTACATACCCAAGCTATTTTGAACTTCAGAAACAAGTCTGCATTTGGTTTAAAGAAAGAAAGAAAGAAAGAAAGAAAGAAAGAAGGAAAATACTCCAGCAATTACTAACCCTCCTTCTAATTGTTTCTTCCTATTATATTTTATAAAAGCTATGGAATTTCATCTAATGAAAATGTAAATGCAAAAATGTAAAATATATTGTATGTCATTACTATAACTATTTTTGTATTGACTGGATGGTATTTTAATCCTTGGGTTTTAAAAAGCAATCTTGTATCTTAAATATATTAATAGAAAATGTGGTAAATGGATAAAATTCTTTAACTTCAGTAGACATTCCTTTGACGTATTCTGCTTCTTCCAGCTAATACAATAGCCAAAGTTAATACATAATGTATATATGTTATTTAAAAGTGATAAACTTCATCCATTTTTTTTCAACTTCAGGCAAATGAATTATTTGAGTAAAGATATGAGGGTATTTAAGCCATGAAGTCTTACCTTTTCTTAGCATTTTCTTTATGTAGGTTGTATTCTACTTTTACTCTAAGTGACTTACATGTCTTACCATCGTGAATCAAACTACACACTCAGCGTACTTCACTTATTTTTCCCTTGGAGAGAGGAAATAGTGAGAATTAGTTTTTTGTGGTTTCATATACAATATTTGTATATACTATGTTGTGTGTTATCTCTCTGCTTCTGATGTAACCCACTCTTAATGGGAAGTTCAAAGAGTAAAAGAACTGAAGAGAATGCAAAGGAACCATAACCACAGTATTCATAAAGTGATGCACATAGTAAAGTGACCTCAACCTATAAATTCATTGATAGTCATGTTTGTTTTTTTCACTGGGTCTTACCATGATGAATTGGAGTCAGACAGACCTGAAGGACATACTGTTCTGGGAAGAGCTGGGAATGTAAGTGAGGGGAAAAAGATTTACAGATAAAAAAAGGCTAGGAAACAAAGGACATCGTGAGTATTACACATAACTGGTAGGGAAGTGGAATTATCTAAATACATATGCATATTTCTGATAACTCAGGCTGCAGTTACAATGTCTAATCATAGGTATCTGGAGCCACTTGAGATGGGAGTGGTGTCCTGCCTACCTAACAGGAAACCTGTGTCTTTTTGTAGCAACGTCCAGAGGTGAGGTGGAATGCCTCAGAGCATCTAACATGATGAGATGTTATGTTTTATCCTACTCCAACTATTTAGAAATTTCATTGAATGCTTAAATGTGAAATTCAGTAACTTTAATTATTAATCAAATTATGGCTTAACAAAAGTTAATGAGAATCACTCTGAAGCTGACTAAAAAGATTAGTTCTGGAGTTCTGAGAGATACAAATATACATATTTGGACCTGCTTCAGTAGAGCTACTCTTTAAATTTTGATTATGTGGTTTGCAGTTGTTTAACATTCTCACCTGATTTCATGCTGTCCACCTGAACCCCTTTAAGATGTGAACATCCTACCGAGTTACAACCATGGCTGCCAGAAAGGTAAAGATGTTGGAGGTATTCAGATTCTACAGCAATTTCTCAATATGTGTAGATAGTCAGAGGAGAGGGCTGTCATGACTCTACCTCTTACTCCCCACCAGGGATAAACCTTGGCTGTATGCATGGGACATCAGCCCAGTCCATTTGGTGTTACCTCCAGGCTGGCTCCTGAGAAGTGGCTAGCCAAGCCACACAGCATCACCTGCACCCATGAACTACGGCATGCATGTCTTCCTGTGCTAGGGAAGTGGT
Source organism: Numida meleagris (assembly GCF_002078875.1). Classification (NCBI taxonomy): domain Eukaryota; kingdom Metazoa; phylum Chordata; class Aves; order Galliformes; family Numididae; genus Numida; species Numida meleagris. The sequence goes on from NC_034409.1 coordinate 93,339,914, forward strand.
GGTGCAAGTAAAAATGTGAAGAAGGTGAAGTGATGAGATTTGATGTTACTGGAGTTTACAGTGCGGAGAAAGAAAGACTGGGTGAAATATGTCTCAAATCAATACAAAATTATTCTTCATTAGTCCTGTCAATCAGGAAACAATTTATATCTGTTAAGGTCTTGTCCCTGGACTCATGGCATGGAATAGAAATCTCTGCATTTTTAGTCATATTTCTAGTGATATGAACAAAACCACACAGGATTTCTGAATGAAACTGCACAGCTTGCCTACAGACGATCAGTTTTGATGTTCCCTGAATGATTAATGGCAAATTTGGATTCTGGACTTGCACAGGAAGAGGCATAGAAATCAAGAGCATATTTCTGATTTGGGTGTGTTACATTCTGGTCTTCATTAACTATAAACCAAAGATATTAAGCTGTTGTCTCTTAAATGTCCTCACAAGGCTGCTCGTAGAAGGTAAGTCTATTGCGATTTCTGTGGAACAAAGCTTCAAATCTTTTTTGCTGAGGCTATTTTGGTGTCAGGTGGTTTTAAATGAAAAGCATTCCACCTCAGTTTGTAGCGTGATTTCTATAGCAACAAAATCGCAGTGACATACTTTCAAAAAACCTTTAGAATATTCTGCTTTCTGACACTATTAACTAAAAATTTTAATGCATAGCGGCTCAAAAAAAAAAAAAAGAAAAAGCAATGCATATGAGTACAGTAGATAAGTTAGAACAATAAAATGTCTATTCTCAGGTCAAATAATTGAAAACTACATTATCTGAACACAACTACTACTTTCTGCTACTTACTGCTGGTCTAACAAACAAGCTTTAATAAAATGGCTATTAGACGTGTAAGAGACATTCAGCTCTAATAAATGGCAATGTTGTAAGATTATATAAAGTTTATGCTTCAGCTAGCTTAGTTAATGTAGGAAGGCAGGAGTCTTGGAAATCCTTACAAGTTAACCCTGCTAAGTTTTGATGACTAAGTGCTTAGTGTTTTTTTTCTTTTTTCTTTTTCATGGAAAATGAAAATGCTCTTTATAAAACCTACTCCTTACTGAAAATGTATGTACATCTCTTAGTATCAACGTACTTGGCATTGCATTTAGAGTGAAGCAGTTTTTACTTTCTAGAAAGCCTTTTAAAAATATTATTAACTGCCTTTAAAATTAATTAAATACTATTAAATACAGTTAATTAATTGAATTAAACTTCATTCAATATATGTCCCTTTTAACTGTATTTTGAAGCAGCTTTTGAACAAGCCACAAGACTAATCTACAATGCATTAACTCCCTGCTTGAAGTTTTGGCTCTGCTGAAATCAGTGGTGAAACTCCTATGGACTTCATTCAGGTCAGAATATTATTGAAATCATCTGCATCAAAGCATTGCTCAGCACACCTGTGGTGGAAGTGAAGCTCAAAGATGCCTTAAGTTACTGCTGGAAAGGCCAGATACCACCTGGAGCTTCAAAGTGTCTGAGGTATCTGCTCTTGTTAAAAGTCAAAATAACAACCAAGCAGAGCTGGAATGGCCTTGTGCAAGTCTAAAGTTTTGAGGTGGTGGAGTTTGTTTGTTTTTTGGTGGTGGGGGGGGAAGGTTGGTGGTTTGTTTAGTGGGTTTTTTATTGTTGTTGTTCCAGATTCTCTATGTAATGTTTAATTTCTGTAAATGTTTCTTTTGCAATTCTGGGCTTTACAAAAACATTGGATGGTTTTTCGAAAGTCAGATTTGTAAGGTTAGGAGGCCATCAGTGATTTCCTCTTAGTCTTTTGCTCTTATGGTTTTGATAATTGCTTTAACATGTTAGCGTATTTTTTTACAGTACCCAATATCAGGAGATAGTTGGATTCAAACATATAAACAGATAACTGTCTCTGTGGCTAGGTGCAAACCATCTTTGTTCACAGCAGTTGTTGTTTTGGATTTGTGGTTAATTCAACATGAATTTACAAGTGATGGTAACCCACATCTTTTGACCAGCATACCATAAAACTCCTAAACTGTTTAGCTGTATGTAAAAAACCATTCTTGAATGGGAGGTAGAGCAAATGGGTGAACCCCTGCATTTTGCCTGCCTTCATCAGCTCTTAAGCGCTGGCTGAAGATGCTAGAGCATGGTTGTAACTTGCATGGTGTTTTTTTTCTCTTTTTCAAAGTAGTTTTGAGTCAGAGGTTTTTTTTAAGGAACATATTGCATTGTTTCCACTCCTTTACGTCTTCTTTGTCAATGTTTAAAGGAGCTTAGTATAGTTTATATATTAGAAGCAAGGAAGATTATAGTGGAATATCAAAAAGAAGTTATGTTGGCCAGCTACACAGACTATTGTATGTGCTGTTGTAAACACTGAAACTGTAGGTGAACCAGTGAGCTTTACGCATTAATCTTCTCATAAGGACAGCCAGGGTAGCGTTTAAAGGCCACTCTATAACAGTCTTGAAAAATGAATTGGAGGGTTAACCATCTTATGTCCCAATGAGTTCATATAAAACAAGCCCCCAGGCACAGAAGTCTATTATAAAGGTAGAGGGTACCTTTTTTTGTCTCATTTGCAAGGAGCTGGACAAATCCATTCTCAGCATCATTTAACTACTTAAATTCAAAATGATGCCTGACCCAAAGCCTTTGGTACAGTATCTACCAGAACAGACTACACTGGCAGGGTGTCCTACCTGTTTTTGATACTATATAAGTAGTAATAATGATCCTAAGTAAAAACCCAATTACTGAACTACTTCATGTCTTTCTGTTGATAAGTGTAGTATATCAGAGCACTGCAGAACAAGTAGGAAGGGCTGTGTGCATAAATTTGTCTTGTTTACTTTCACACATTAATGTTTCTTATCAAGCTACTGCAGCATCCAGACAGAGCAAATCAAGAAGTTACATAGCTTGTGCACAGATTTTTTAGAAACAAAACATACACAAAAAACAAACACAAATTCACAGTTATAAATCCAAGCTTAACATTTCCCTACATATGATTTTGAGTGAGGCATTTAATTACCTTTCTCCACCCCAGTTAATCCATGGAGAAAACCACTTATGATCTACCAAATAGGAAATGCAGAGTATTAGCGTCAGAAGTGTATAGAGTACACGGAGTATGAATATCACTTTTGTTAACAAAAATGAACAAAACCAGTTGAGAAGCTACTCTTACTACTAGTTTGAGAGATATCTTAAGAAATCTTTTCTCTCAATTTTAATAAATTGGCAATAAATGCCGTGGTAACTGTTTTGTTCTTTTTATTGATGACACTTCCACAACTGGTCCTTTAATATGCCAATGCATCTATTATCCAGTTAGTCTAGATTTTTACTGACTATTTCTCTAGTACTGTGTATACACATGTATATGTATATATATGTATATATGTCACAGTGATTTCACTACATATTATGGTGATTAGTCACTGTACTAGTGTTGACTTCCACAGCTTATGTCAAGTTAAATTATTAAATATCACACAAGGTCTGGTATCCATAGGTGGCATTAAAGTTTGGGAATGATCCCCTAGGGTTACTTATCATTAGCTAACACAATTTTAAGCATATCTGGGTCAATCTTTCCTTATAGCTTTTGTTTTTCGTCTGAATAAGGTGCTTTACAAACAAGACTTTACAAATCTCTTATCTGTAGAAGCAGCCCATGTTTGTCCCAACCCTAGAATTACCCAGGACAACTCTGACCTGCTTTGCAGTATTAGCACCAGCTCTAGGAGGAGTAAAAATGCAGGTTGGACAAAAATCTGTATAGTCCAGTACTCTCTCCTCAGCAGCAATGAAAAACAGAGGCTTGGGTGTGAATGAGGTAATTATGTGATGAAATTTCTACTCAGATGCTCTTCCAGAGTCCAGTTCTTACAACTCACAGCATGGGTTACTATAACGTGGTATGTACCACTGACTGATAATGGGATCCCTATAATTGATAGTCCTGAGAAGGTAAAAGTTGCTGTCTTTTATTTTTCTAGGAACATATAATACCAAGGGTTGGAGGGTTGGGGAGAGTATTTCTGGCAGGTGGATGAATATTTATGAATTTGTTTCCTGAAATTAATTTTTTTCATTGAACAAGAAGAAAATGATTTAGCAATACTCACCTGATACACAACATCTTCAGGCTGGTGTTTGTCAATTGTTCTTTCCATCAGTTTCAGTACCTTCACCCAATTGACATGCTCTGTGCTAAGACAGATAAGATGTATCTTAAACTGTCATACTATAAATTGTTCATAAGTGTTAAATTTCAGTTCAAACAAAACACTAGATCTAACTACAGTTAAAAAGGCTAAACTACAGAAAGGAATATAGGGGGGCTGGGGGGAAGTGTGACCATAAAAAAATGTCCTAAGCTCTCTTCCGAATACAGGGTTGTATAACAGAAAGACCTTTGGGTGTTTACTTCGGAAACTGTCTATCTCAGTCTAAATGCATAAAAAAACTGGGTTTGTATAGTTTGATATGAAGAAATCCTCTGGAGCTTCAAATTCTCTTATTAAATTTTGCTTGTTATGGACTGAAAATGAAAGAATTAGGCATCATTTGGTTTAAATCAGTGTTTGGAGATCAAAATTTGAGACTGAAAATTCTTTGCCTACTTTGCAAACATACATTTTTAGTTTAGGATTTGAAATATGATCTCATTGCATTTTAATAAGGTCAGGATTTGATTAAACTTGCATAATCTTCAAGAAATTACAAAACTGTCATCATATTCTAACAAAACAGAACACATTTTTCCAAGTGGGAATTTAGTTATTTGATTTCTAATAACCTTTACTATTAAAACTTCATTGTGTAAACATAAGTGATTTTCCACATTAATCAGAACATTTCTCTTGCTAATGACTTAAATGATATCCTAATTAGTTGAATAACCTCCTGAGGTATGAAAAGACTTGAACATATGATTTTTTTGTAATCATAAATCTTTTCATTTTGTTTTGCTAAAATACTTGCTTTTTCCTTGTTAATCCTGCCATTGAAAAGAAGAAAAAGCTATTGGAAAAGCCTTTTCCTTTTTTTTTTTTTTTTTTCCTTGGGTGGGTGGGAGGTATGTGTGTGAAATGGAGGTGTCTAATGACATGTGGTATGGAAGTGCCAAAGAAGCAACTCAAGTTGATCTCTGAAGTACTAAAGTAATTAGTGAGTTATTTTTCTGATCTGCAGAAATAAACTTTCAGTGATCATCTCTTAAACTGTTACTAAATCTCCATTTATGATGGAAAGAAGCTCTTGCTATGAACTTATTATGGAATGGCCAGGGGAAAAGTGGTTAGTGTAAAAGGGAACTTTGTCTCTCAAAATCTCTCCAGAACATTGAAGAGGTCGCCTGAGAGGGCTCACTTTCTGCCTCCTTACCCTCTGTCATTTCATTCAGTTGTGCCCATTAAAGGTTTTTATTCTAACTAGTGTCACTCATAGAAAGTAGCTGCTGAGTTAGGGCAGGAAACAGAGATAGAACTTGCTTTGCATTGTATTTACTAATGCTGAGGAGCATGTTAAACAGCCCTCAGTGTTCTTAGCCTGTCTTTTGAACATGCCTCCCTTCCGAGTAATCCAAAAGACTGCAAAACCACAAAAGATCCTCTGCTTTCTTGAGGTCCCCTTCCTCTCCATCATCCTGCATCTTTCTGTTCTTCAAAAGCTTCTGTTGAGATCCTGCCCTTAAACTTGGCACATGGATTGGCAGCATTTCATTTGAAATTTTGGAAATGCTGTCCCAGGCTTACTGGTTCTGCTCTTACTTACTGAACTAGCTGGCTCATATACCAATTCATAGGGTACCATTTCATGAAAAAGGTAAGGTTTTGATACATTAATGTAATTGCTACAGAACTATGGTGAGCTCAAAACAGAATCCATAAATTATAGATGTATACAGGTTAATAAGAGGGTACACAGTCAAAGCTCCCACAAGTAAAAAAGACCTGATAGAAACGATGGGGATAATTTGCCCTGAAGAAAGTATATCAAAATATCCTGAAAACATTGAAGGATAAATATTCTAAACATTAAAATTTTGTAATGCGGTCTTGTTTTTAGCAAAAGATTCTTTCCTTGTAAAAGGAAAGAAATGGAGGTTTATCAATCATGTTCTAAAAGGTTTTATGCTACTTTAGGAATTACATCCAGTTTACTTCTTTCAGGTGGGTAACACTGCCAAAACCACTACCCCTCCAAGTCACTTACAATACTGTCTTCAATCTAAAATCAGTTACTTAAATCTACTGTGACTTTGATAAGACTTAAATTATATGTTTTGTGATGTTGTACTGAAGTCAATAACTTCCCAACCTGACTGTAATGTGGGTCCAGGCTTAAGTTTCATTTCCAGGCTTTCTTAAGTTTCATTTCCAGGCTTTCTTCATGGAGACTGCACAGCATGCATTAGAAAATACCATTGCACGGAACAGAACTTTGTCTAACGTGATTAACTCTTCATCTAAAGAAATAATTGTGATTTCATGTAAAACTTATAGCCTTATTAATAATATATAATATCAATAATAATGCCTTTTCAGATGTGTACAGGTGCATTTAAAAACAAAAATTACAACAACAAAAACCTGTGATGCTCAGATTGCTTGGCAGCACTGCAATTCCAGTGGAATTATTTTTTTTCCTCTCTGCTTAAGCACCTTCTCAAATGGTGCTGATTCTGCAGGACCAGTTCTGCTATTAGTGGCAAGGCTTGTAAAATCGGAGTAATCAAAACAGGAAAAAGCAGTTGTGCTACCACAGTCCCACTCTTCAGCTGAGAACCCAATCCACTAAATTGGCCTACTCTTATAAAGCAAATTACCATGGCCTTTCAAAGAACTATGATAACGTTGTCATATCTGTAATACAGAAATCATTTCATCTGATACTGTAATCTTCAGGATAGAAAACTGCAGCTATTTAATAGCACATAGAAATATTATACAACAATTTTTGTCCAGGAAATGAAAAGCAAAGTCTTATCCAGATAAAACTACAGGGAAAATATAGATAGGCAGAAGAAAATTATCACTTGTGATTGAGTTTGGCAAGGACAGCAAAGATAAGCCTAGCCTTGTGAAAAGTGTCATGGGATTCTTAATGATCATTCACAAAAGGACCTGAATTGGCTGTATTGACCAGTTAGTGTACAGATATACTCATTAATGGAAGATTACAGAAATCAAATATACTTCTGTTTTTAATTTTACAAATGTGTCTAGTCTCCTACCATGGGTTCCTGTAGTCACAAAGTGAAAGTTTTATAGGGAAAAAACCAAAGTTTTTTTTTTGTTCTATCTCATAAACGATGTTTTGTGAGTGCTAATTCTGCGCATCTGGCAGCAGGGCAGGAAAAGCACACTTTTTTGGTAGTTTATCACTCAGTAGTGACTGTTTTCCCACAGAGTCAAAAAATCAATTGCTGCTCAAAATGCACATGCAGACAAAAGAATGCATTGTCTTGCTAGTTAATATGTCTATCTGATGAAAAAAATCGATATATTTTTCTTAAATGGGGTACCTGCAAGAGTAGAGAGCAGTTTATCTCTGTCTCATTGATGAAATTGCATCAAAGTCAGTTATCCCCCATTAAGCTCCATATTTATCCTGGTCACTGTTCAGGCTGCTGGAGTTTAAGTGCTCTGGCAGCATTCATAATATAAGCCAAAGTTGAGAGCACCTGAAAAACTTAGGTAATCAGAAAGTTTACTTAAAAGGCAATCATAGAATCATAACGTTGTAGAATGGCTTGGGTTGGAAGGGACCCCAAGGATCACCAAGTTCCAACCCCTCTGCCACAGGGCTACCTGTTGTCAGGGCTACCAACCTCCAGATCTGGTACTAGACCAGGTTGCTCAGGGCCCCATGCAACCCAGTCTTGAGCACTTCCAGGGACAGAGCATCAACAGCTTTGCTGGGAAGCAGAGGACATTTAAGAAATAAAATAAAAACAGGGCTCTAAGCATCAGAGAAGAAGATGGCACTTTTGCAGGAGATTATATGTTGGTTTTTTTTTTTCCCAACAGCCTGAATTCAAAAGAACATTACTGTTTTGAATCTAAAAATCAACACTGCTCCAGAGATACTTGGTGTTCTTCATTGACTTTATTTGTTTGTTTTATTTGTTTTGTACAAATGAAAAAAAATGAGGATAAGGAGAGTTATTTGTACTTCTGGCGTGCCATCGCCTTAAGCTTCCTGCTCATATGTACTGTTGGACTTGGTAAATTATTGTTATTGCAGAAAATATAAATCTAGAAGTGTTAGCAATGATGGTGGGGTTCTTTTTTCGCTTTGGTTGTTTTGGGGGGAGGTGACTGGGGACGGATAGAGAGGGTTTTTTTGTTTGTATCTTTTGTTTTCCTTGAAGAAAAAGCATTTTTTTTTCTTGATTTTTAAGCACAAGCTGATTTTTCACTGAAATAAGTCATCTAGTGTGAAACAAGGTCCTGCATCATACTCATTCCCTCTTCAGGAAGAAACAAATGTTGGTAAAGGAGTTACTATCCGTCCTTATTCACTGCTGGCAATAACCCATCATGGATAGGCTTCTCAGGTTGATTTCATCTCAAGGTAACCTTCTCAGTGCTTCCTCACTTTTGGAGCTTCTCTTTCTAATTCAGAGCTGCAAAAACCAGCTTCTGTGCTGGTTATCCCTTCTCTTTCTGAATAGGGTATTCAGAGGTCTAGGGCCTGATAATTTTTTTCTTACATTAGGATATTTTTTTGTTTATGCTTTTTTGTGTGTCTCACTGCTAATTCCCTTTCTTCTATTTCAACATATAAATTTTTCCCAGCTGATGACTTCTTACAACAAACACTACTTTCAGACAAATGTCATTTCCTGTTACACCACTTGATCCATACCTATCTCTTTAAAAAGTACACAAATAGGTGAAGATTGAACTAGGTCCAGATACACCTTTTAAGTATTCGTGTTCCCTGCAACTGGACAATTTGATAAGTAAAAATGAAAACTGAACAAGTCTGTGAGAATTGGTTTTATATGGCATCAGTACATTTTTCTTGAGATCTTAAAATTGTATGGTATAAATTGTAAATGCAGTTTGAAACGTCAGAACCAGGGAATCCCAAGCAACTTCAATGAATTCAGTTCTTGATTTTTGAGAACAAATTTACCATTTTTTCAAACTTACAAGTGAACGTCAATTTGGAGCTGTATTTAGTGGATTTCGGGCAGTGTTACAATATACCCTCTACAGATTTACACAGTGAGGTTTCTGCCCAACAAGGGTATTAGCAAAGGTGTTACGTGTTTCGCTGAAGAGACAAACCAGCAGAGCTGTGCAGAGGAGTTCTCTCTCTCTCTCCCTAATCTGGTGTAGTGAGAATTTAACGATTTGATCATCAGCCGCAAATATCTTTTACTGAAAAAATGAGAAAGCTAAACAGAGAGAGAGTGCCATTGGTGAAGGATAATATGCAATTTGCTTGTCAGTTGGGAAGTATCACTAAGCTTTTAGGAAGTTTACTGAAACCAATTAGAATCAATAGAAAAAATCTCAATAACTTTTACATGCTTAGCATCAGTTCTCTATAATTTGTTACATTGGCTGAACTGACATACAAACAGACCTAGACAAAATCCATTTGCCCTCAAACAGTACCAGAAAAAAATCAGTGATTGGAAAACTTCCTGGAACTGTCAGCTTTCTGCTGTCCTTGTTGTTTGTTTGAGAATTCAATTGCATTCTCCATTTCCCAGAAGATCTCAGCCTAATCCTCATGCTTTTCTGCTCCTGACATAGCCTCCCACGATAATTTGAAGCCTAAGTAGGACTAATGTTATTTAGGAAACAAGTCCATACTGATTAGGTCTGCTAATCTCCAGTTCAGGCTCTCTTGATACCATAGATCCTCAGATCAACCTTTGAATAAGCAAAACCAGAGGCTTTTTGGTACAGGAGGTAGTGCAAATTACACAAATTTAGGGGGAGCAAGTTTTCAGCTTAAGTACTTTGTCATAATTTATCTGATATGAATTAGGAATTACCCTTTCCAAGAGCCTACTCCCACATTTGCTCTTTAATTCTTATGACATGCTATACAGTAATGTATCTGAAAGCAGGTCTCCTCTCCATAATCTGTCTTTATCTTTACTTGGCCTCCATCCTAATGTTTCTACTTCTTCAGTCAGCCACAGAAAATACCTTAATTCAATGTTTTTCTTCATTCAAGCTGTGTAATTTTTGTTGAGGGAAATTACTGTGTAATGTGGGGTAGAGTATTTATATAAGAAAGTACTTTTAAAAAGTATGTCCTTGTGTTGTACGAAGTAATGCTACATGGGAAATAGCTAATAGTAGTGGTGATGATAGGAATCATAAAAGCAAAGGAGAGAAAAGAAAGGAAAGCAAGTGATTTGTAGACTTGAAAGCTAGTATGAGGTACCCAAATGTAAAATTACATCAGAAATTATCATTGAGAACATTGTTTTTAATTAGTAACAGACACATTAATTGTGATGATATATCTGTTTATCTCTCAGCAAAATAGGTAAATCAGAAATTCCATTCATCTTTCTCATTCTAGCTGCTATTTTTTTCCAGTGCATAAATAAGCTACCTCCAAATTTATTATAGTTATGTTAATAAATAGCTATTAGACTACAGTGTAGCTATTTGTTAGTCATAGCTGATATATTATTTAGAGATTGTAATAAGCCTAACCATTCTCATTATTATCAATCTCAGGAGACATAGATCTGCAGAGCAAAGAGTGCAGCTTCTGTAAAATGTTAAAGCTTGTAAAAGTTAGAACTGCCACTTACAACCTGGACTGTTAGAGATCCGCAGCCCTCCAGTCAGGCCAATGCTGCTACAACAAGACATTATAAAACAGATTCATGCCACATAGGCATAGCCATGCTTGTTTTGGTACCTAACCATCCATCCTCGGTCTAAAGCTAATAGATAATTATGATGATCCCTGCTGTGGGAATGGCTAAATTCTCTGTCCATACCTCTTTAGACATTAACTTTGGTCTTCAGCACTGGTTCAGATATATCAGGTTCAGGTCATATTTTCTGCTGATAACATGAGCCATCTGACTGTACTGAGTAGCTACATGACTACTCCTGGGTATGCCCCCAGATTATCCCTGTGCTGCCTGTGCAATGCACTGGCTAAGAACAGTCTCCCATATTCCTTTATATCCAAAATCAGTATGTATTTTTGGATGCAACTTTATATAGTCTAGCACAAAACAAGAAATATTGACTCTATTCAGCAAGGTAAGTCTGAGACTGGACTCTTTCATGCCTATAGTCTGTAATGATTTGTGAGAGAAGAACAGTGCAGCAGATTCTATTGCCAAATGGCCAGGGGGCTGATAGATCAGTGAATTTTGGTTTGCTTTAAGTATGAGACAACTTGCTTGGTTCAGTTTGTTTCCTCTTCTCTGCTCCTTCCCCCACAACACATTTTTAAAAGCTCACACTTCACATTATAATTAAGTGCCACTTTATATTTTCACTGAGAGTCAAGAGAAGATGATTTAGGAGAAGATGATTCGTGAGCAGGGAATTCATCTGACAAAGCTTTCACCAGTGATAGGCAACGATTCCAGTACCTCCTCTGCAACAGATTCAGAAATTAATGGAGGTAGAAGAGTTAAGTAAAGCTCTCTAGTTCAAGACATAAGGCATATATGAAACAAAATACATTTTAGATGAAGCGAGATGAGTGGGGATGAGCAATATGAGGGAGGAAAGGTCAGGAAATGTGAGATGGAAAACATGATTGTAGGATGCTATGTGTAGGAGGCATGTGAGTGAGGAGAATTGGGTGTGGGGAGAGGAGGTAAGAAATAATCTTCCAGCACTAAAATACATGCACAAAAAGTCAGAGGTAATCTTATTTTCAAGGTCATTCTATTTTTAGGAAATTCAGTATTTAATAGAAAATGCAATTTGAGGTACAAATTCTCATTCATCCTTTTGAAATTTTCATTCTCTATAGATATTGCATTCCTCTCACAATAACTGCCAGGTTGTTCTTCCTGCAGAGGAAATGTGTATGAGGATTTTATCTGTTAGCTGATGTATTTGAGGACAGGATAAGATCAGAATAGGAAAAGAAAGGGTAGATTTTCTACACTGAATAAGAAATGCAAATAGAGATTTAGAAACAGAAAAATATCTTCAGAAGTTATTGCAGGCACATTATGTAATACATATACACACAGAGTAAATACTGCATTGTATTAGAGTGAAAAGCTTCAGTGTAGCTCTTGCAATGGCTAGTAGTTCCAAGCATGACCAAAGGGATAAGAGAATGAACTGATTCTTAAAGATTTAATTTATCAGAGCTGTAGTCTTGCTGGTGAAGTTCTTTTAGCCTAACAAGCACAGCCGTAGAGTAAGAAATTGGGTTATATTTCCCACAGAGCTTCTATATTGCTGCAGTTCCTGTATGTCTCTTTAACAGCATGCTTTCTTGGCTTTCCTCTTCCATTCCTCCCTGTAATTAATATATCTCTATGCTGTGGTTAGGATATAAGAATTATATGTGTATATGGAATTTCCAATATATTAGCAAATGAGGCCTCTAATATTAATATTTTATAATACCATGTAGTGGAGAAAAACAACAACAAAAAAAGAATTTTTTGAAGATTGCAGGATGGATGGGTTGCAATTTGGGATCAGAGTGCTGTAACTCTTTACTACAGCAGCTTCTCCACTAGGATCAATAATATATCTGCATAGCCTCATGTGGCTCTTTGACAACTGATGAATGTACACTGGGCCCATTCTTATTGAGACCTGAAGCAAATCTGCAGAGAGATATCCAACAATTTAACAGACTGAAATAATGCTGGTTAGTTTAGCTGTTGGTAACCTTCCATCGTGTCTGGCTCTAATCTTCTGAATCCATCACACAGTTATGTCTCTCATTTATCCATATGAGTAGAAGATCGTATGAAATCTAAGTAAATTAGGTTGCAAGAGCCTAATTTATTATATTTATCTTTTCCAAAAAATTTTATGGATAGACTTCTGTCAATATCACAGATTCTTAGCCATAGGGGAGGTTATGCCTACTTGGCATGGGGCATGCTCAATGTTACAGCTTCAAGGGTGCTGTTCTGCAACAAGTGTGCTGCCACTAGTGTGTGGTGCCACTAGAAAGAATTCCATAAGCCAACTAAGTTGACTGTACTTGCATTTACCTACTGCTTTCCCTTGTGAATGTGACTTTCCTTAAAAGCATCATTCTTTCAGAAACTGCGAAGTTGTTATTCTTGCTTGGGAAATTTCTCAGAATGGAGAAAAAGGACATTCTCTGTGGTAGGTTTAATTTCTGAAAATTCTGCCTATTCCAGGTACTGGACTTTTGAGACTGGGAAGTTACGTTCTAACAATAATTGGAAAAATCTAGACAAAGCATTTGGGCAAAATGTGGTTATTTTCTAAGCAGGATACGAGGGAATTTAGAGTAAATTCACTAGTGTGAAGCTGTAAATATGTTCAGAATTCAACTTCCCTGTTTGTTTTTGTTTTCTGAATAAATCTGATTTTCTGCTGCTTTTCACTTTGGAGTTTTCTTATTCTGAGTTTGTACAGACCACTAATGATGCATTAGTCCTGGGGTTTGAAATTATTTTTTTTTATCTCCACTCTACTATAAACAGATTAAATATTTATACACAGACAGTGAGGAATCAGCCCCTTCGATCTTAGATCTCCATTTTTTTCACATCAGTTTGCACATTATGAAGTCATTTCATTTTTGCAAAAAAAAGTGTAATGAAGTATTGCAAAAATGGTTAGCATTATACTTCTGCTTTACAAATCATGACAGTAAAGAACCAGTAGCCCTCTGCTTTCCATCAGGTAGAATTCCACGCAGTGCTTATTTTTCAATTGACTAAAAATGCCCACATTTCTATTATTCAAGGCTGACTAGTTCCACATAATTATTTTCTTTTCAAGGAGAAATTCAGGAATAAATCTCTTCTAAAAGAAGTGTAGTACAGTGTAGTAAATACAACAATTTGGTTAGTTATTGGGTTTGTTCTTTCAGTGCAGCCCATTGACTTCCTCTTGTTACCATGGCCTCTCCAAACACTGACTGGAAGTTGATGCCTTGTAAAAATTTTTTGATGGTGTACGGATATTGGCATCACCCTCAGGGTTTGAACTAAGGTCTTTTTTATGACTAGTTTGTTCTAGACGCCTCTGGAACTTTCTGTAGACTCTGTTCCTCAGACTCATCAGGAGCAAATTCAAGCAGCTTCCAGGAACTTCTAGTTCATGTGAGCTGTTTACATCTTTCTTTAGAGCCAGGTAGTCTGATGAGCACCCAGAAAACAGCATTTGCCATGGATCCTGCACCAGGTATTCCTCAGCCACACATAGATTTGGGAAAGCTTAGTCCTTTGACAGAAACTAGTAGGCTAGTAAGGCTGGAGTCCTACTTTGAGTCCTGCATTTGTTCTGAAAGAGTCATTATATGTTCCACTAAGTCCTCGCCTGCAGTTTTTTCATCTCATTGTTCTCTAGGGCACCTTTCTATGAAAGTATAAATTCAGGTACATTGGACAAGAACACCTTTCTTTTCTGGGTGAATAAGTTGACTTCTCAGGAATGCTTTGCCATTACAGCTTATAATATGAATGTTATATATTTCTATCTTAGGAACATACTGGCTTTTCCATCAATTGTTTGAAAAAGTAAAGCTATTTTAAAAAAAGAGTTGATTTGTCTTATTTTTCAAGGCCCTGAGAAAACTTGAAATCTGACATATGGGGCTCAGGTGCCCTGCTGGTGTCAGGGAGCTGCTGCATGAGGTGTGGCTGGGGCTGCCCCATGCTGGGCACAGCCAGTTCCAGTCAGCTTCAACCAGCTCAGGGCAGAGCCGGGCCCAGTAGCCACCCTGGGGTGCCTGGGGAGAGCAGGGCACATGGCATGCAGCAGCAAGGGGTGAGGGGAGCGGGGTGAGGAGCTGCCCTGCAGCACTCAGGGGAGAGCAGGAGGAGGATGCTCCAGGCATCTGAGCAGAGATTTCATGCAGCCTGTGGAGAGATCCACAGTAGAGCAGGCTTGCACATTAAACAATTATTTTAGCTTGTTTGTTTGTTTGTTCTTTTAGTTTTCTTTATTTATTTATCGTGGAAACGCTCTTACTGTTCTTTTAGTTTTATTTATTTGTTTATAGTGGAAATGCTCTTAATGTTATCAGAACTTCAAGCAAAGGGAAAGTTACCATGTAAGGAGAATGCAATCTACGAGCAAAGCATGAAAAATGCTGGATTTTTTTTTCTGAAAATCACAAGAATAGTTGTCTACAGTCAGTATAGCTGTAGCTGTTACATTCAGTCTGTCTAGATGATAATTTTGTTAGCTTCAGCTCAGCTACAAAAAGTTTGAACTGACGCACAGTGATGAAAAATGTAAAGTGCACACAGGGAAAGAAAAATCCTAGCTTCACATATAAAATGAGCTCTCTGCTGGCCACTGCCTCTGGAGAAAATCTTTCGTGCCCATGATTGAAAATTCCACAAAAAAAAAATCAGTTCCAGTCTCATCATCCAAAAACTCGACTCTGATGAAAGAAATTATTAGAAAAGAACTGGAGGCAAGGTAGAGAATAATTATCTTTCTATATGAATTAATGATTTGCTGGAATACTGAATACTGTGTGAGGGTCTGGTCTCAGCATCTCAAAAAATGATTCAGAGGAATCATAAGAGTAATTTGGATTGGAAAGGATATCCAGAGGTCGCTAGTCCAGTCCCCTGCTCAAAGCAATTTGAATTAGATCAGGTTGCTCAGGGTCTTGCCTAGCGGAGTCTTGACTGATGGGTGGGTATTCAACAACTACTCAAGGCAACCTAATCTAATTGGACCTTCTATGAGTAGAAACTAATGAGGTCCATTCCAACCCAAATTATTCTGGGATTCTAGAAGCTCCAGTGAAGGACAGAAAGGATGAGCAATTCCTTATGAGAAATGCTTGAATGGACTGTGTATCTTCAGTTCAGCAAAGGTATATGATGGTCATCTGAAGTCATTACTGCTGTGGAGAAGGTGAGTGAGGACTGATGTTCCCATTTTCTCCCAGTAAGAAGATCAGCAACAATCAGATTCAAAGGGAAGAAGAAGAGAGAATTCTCCATACAGTGAGCAACAGATCTGTGGATGACCTTGGCTAAAGGAAGTCATTCATTATGAGATCTCAGGAGGATACTGGACGAATGCCTAGAAGAAAAATCATTTAGACAAACTGCAATAAGTTCAGTGGAAGAGAAGTAAACATGATAAGAGGCTGAGAAAAATATTAGTTAGAAAGAACTGTTGTCCATACTTGCCTGTTCTTACTGTTCCCTAGGTGTTTTCCTGTGACCACTTTATTTTTATTAGTATTGATTTTTAGTTAGTATTTTATTGATGGGAATAGAACAGGGAGTCAACCAATCTCTAAGCTTGCATATTCCTCAGAGAATGTTACACGTGTACGAATTGAGAGCTACACTGAGAAGCATTGAGGTAGTGTGGTACAGCATTTTTATCAGCTGCAATATAGCTTTGTTGTGCCAGTATATATGGCTTGTATTTTGAATGGGAGGCAAGCTGCCTTCCAAACTTGAAAAAAAAGGGGGGAAAAGATTAGCCTCCTTCCTGCACAAAATATTTAATTAGAAAACAACAAAGCCACCACCACCAACAACAACACAAAACAGCCAGTTCCCATTGTCAGCCAGAGAAAGTGGCAGCAAAATGCAACTTGCTGACAATTGCGGTAGTAAAATGTGGTGTGAAGCAGAAGGCAGGAGCTCCATTAGCTGGTATTTCTGCTGAAGATAAAGTAAAAGCATGTCTGTGACATCCCAGGACTGTGTAGTATAGGATTCTGTATCTATAGATACGTAGAGAAGATATATATATGTATATTTTGTTTATTTCAGTGAAACCAGAGTTAGTTCCTGTATTTGGCAGCAAGACTTTGTACCATGGTCCCATTTCATGGTAAAAATACCATTTGTAGATTAAAAAAAATAAATGTTCTCCTCCTGGATTTGTTCCCAGCTATAGTTTATTGTAATTCTCAACGTGTAGTGAGATTCTCTTTGATGCATTAATTCAGCTGTGGGTTTTTTAATCTCTATCCCTTCATGTAATATGAAATTCTGTAATACTGTTTAAAGCTCTTGTAGCTTAAGGGTGGTGTATTAACATTAAACTGCAGATGATTAACCCTGAGTGATTTAATTCATGTGAATGTTAAAAAACACCTTAGTAATCTTGGGAATAAAAAGGATTTTTGATTTATAGTACCTCTTGTTTGCCATACTAGTTATCATTACTGTTGAAATTAAAAAAGAAAAGCACAGTTTTTTGATAAGTTTTAGATGCAGTTTCTAAGTAACACAATACAGCAAATTTCTTAGTGTAAGATAAATGAAGGGTTAAAGGAATTCTGCAGAATTCAGATCCAGACATATCTAGCCAGACTAGACTACTGTACATATTTTGATACATGATTTAAAATAGACATCGCTAGATTTTTGAGAACACTCTAATTGTATTCTTCATATTATATCAGGCACAAGTTACTTTTTGGGCTGTGTCTCCCTCCAGAGGCATTTCTAAAAAAATGTGTGCCTATTTTTTTATTTCATGTAGCAGAATGAAAAAAAAAGGAAACTTATGCCTATTTTACAGTATGAGGTATTGTCTAACATAACATTGCATAAAAATTCAGAAGGCTTCTTGAACACTTCCTTTTGAAAGGAGAAAAAAAAAAGAAAAGAAGAATTGAAGTTTGGAGAAAGACTGCAACTAAAGAGGTAGAAGAAGTTGTTTGCGATAAGGGCGCAGTAAAATTAAAATTAAAAATCCTGTCTTCTTCAAAGAAGTACTTATTTACAAAACAAATGGTATATACTAGAGTATAGCATCCTTTATTCAGGCAGGAATGCCTCCTTTTATTCTCTTGCTGACTGCGTGGTCCCAAACAAAGCATAGACTGCAAGTGTAGTAGATCCACTAGTTGTGAATGAGCAGCTGGTGAGGAGCCCCAGAACCCATGAGGGGTAGCTGAACTCACTTAAGCTGAATATAGTGGCTTCCTTCATCATCGTTACCATTGTGCTGCATTGCTGGGACAGCAGATTTAGTCTTGGATGTCTTGAAAATTGCAAAATTTTCAAGTTGTAATATTTTAGGTTGGCCTTGTTATTAAAATGAAAGGCATAGCAGGGACAAAGGTTATCCCTTCATGCAAGTCCTTTCTAATTTTTAGAGTTCTCATTCTGTTGGAGAAGAATAGAAACCCAAATTGCTTATTAATCTGAAGGAGTGGGAGAAGGAAAAAGGGAGAGTGGAAAGAAAATAGGAATTTACACCATTATATAGCCAGAAGATGTATAACTATTCCTGTTCTTATCCCTGGAGTTTTTAAAGCACCTTTACAGAGTACTTCCTCTAAGTCCCTGAATCTTATTCCTTGCTTCTGCATATCTGATTAAATGGCCATATTCTGTTCACTCCTGCCCCTCACAGAGAACCCATTTTGCTTGTTTTGCTTGTTCACTAGTTAATCAAGCCTCACACATTTTGATGTTTTCCTCTTCTGTCTTAAATAGCCTTCTCTGACTGTCTACTATAACTGCAATTACAAGTTGTAGGAATGCAAATAGGTGTGTCAGTTTTATATTCATTTACATGTTCACTGTCTAAAATGTTCGTCTCTTCATGAAAAAAACAGTTGAGGTTTTTGAATGCATGTCTTAGATCGAGCTATTTAGATACATTTGTTGGTCAGATAATCATGATTTTCAGATTAAACGATATGTAACAGGTTAGGGCAGCACACTCCTATGCACATACCGCCTGAGCAAAGAGGGACTCACCAGTTGCATCATGGGTATGTCTTGTTAAATATTTGCTGTCACAGGTGGTGTCAGTAAACTGAGGTTTAAAAGCAAATCTTTCTTATTTTCAATGTTCCTTTAGATCCTGGCTTGGTGACCTTCCTTTTGTCTTGTTTTCCCTGGTTTTTGCTCTCCTCAGTATGACAATGTGCTGCTGCAGCAAACAGCTCATCACAGCTGTCACTCTATGAACTTTTTGGAATCACAAAGTTTTGATGTCTCAGCAAATCAGACAGTGCTTTCAATTTAGTATGTGGCAGATTGCTTTTTTGAAAAGTCTGGAAGACTTTGTAATGGAATATGAACTCTTTTGGCTGTTTAAATCTATTTCAGGTTGATAGTGACAGAAAACTCATGGTGAATAAGTGCAAGTATTTGGAGTGAGAGAGTTTTCTTTGTCTTTTCTTCCTCCTGTACTCAGAAGTTCAAACAGGTATCACTAAATCCAGTCCTTGGAGCATTATCAAACATCTAATTTTAAATTAATTAATGAAGACATTCTGTTTACCTTTGCAGTTCAAGTCTGAATTCCTAAACATCTGGGAACTGAGCAGTGTCAGTTCTGAGTTAATTTTGGTCCTCAGTGTAGGTAACATTCCCCTTCATATGTGAAGGGGTTTAAGTCATGATAAAGCATCAGGATGCAAGTGAAAAATCTGATACTTGTGCTCGTGTACCTCCTTGCAGGGGCCTAAGTAGAACTGCAACTGTTGGGAGGAAGTGGTTCAATTTTGCCTGTTTGATCTTCAGCATTCCTTGAATTTTGAGAAATTTTGTCAGATTTGTTCCGTGTTCAACCATACTTTTTCTTTCTTTATTTTGACCAAGAAGGTTGTGAATGTGTCTTTCAAATTTGTGTGTCAAATGAGTTTAGCACACTACAAGTTTTCAGACTAGAAATGGTATGTTCACACTTAGCTGATAGGGAAGAACTAAACATAGAAACTAGGTATAATACAACTTTGTTTCCCCATAAGGTCTTGCTGACCATGTTAATGTGCTTATCTGTTCTTTTCCCAAGAGTGCACAGTCAGGTCTGGGAGAGACAAATGAGTTCTGTGTTGAGTTATATGATTCATTTTGTCCAAAAGGTCTTTGCTGACCATGAGATTGCCTCGAGTTACTTTTCAGTCCTAAACAAAGGTCACTTTGGAGTTTCCATTTCTGCTTTATGTACTACTGTTTTTGTATTTATTTATGCAAACAAGAATGAAGAGTTGTAGTATGAACTCTTGTTGTTAGTATTCAACTCTATTCACTGGCTGACTTGTTGGATTTTTCTTTTCCATTTTCACAAGTAGTTTTTTTTTTTCAATATATATGTTTATTTACTTAATGGATCCACATAGACATCATTGGAGTTTCACATAGTCACGAATCCATCTTTATGTATAGTGAATCATCAAATATGTGTTTGTCAAACACATTTTAAAAGATTGCGTACAGACATTTGTATAATAGAATCATAACAGAGCTACTGCACTGTGATCCATTACATCAGCTCTCAAACACTCTCAGCAGGGTTTATGTTCATTTCACTGATCTTATCTCCCTACTTTGTGCTAAAATACACAATATTCATATTTTTTCCTGATCTATTAAATGAGAAGCATATTTATATTTAAATTTTATGGGTTTTCATCTTAAAAAGTGCTCCATTTTGTACAGCTACTAGAACCACCTCTTCATATCTTTTTGTGCAGAACTTGAGTAGTTTTATGGGTTTTATTAATCTTCCTTGTGTTCACAGGAAGAGTGGAAACTCATAGAAAGCTAAATCAATTGTTTGCTACTTTTCTAATAGGAGAATTACTGCTGCTTGTTGTCATATATATTTTGGTTTGAACTCTACAACAGTTTACATTGACAAAACTATTGTCAATATATGAAGACATTACTCTTTGTCCCAAGTCTATAATGTTTTCTTGTACATATTAAAAATGAAAATAAAAATCAGTGAGTCGCATTCATTGTTATTCTTGAATCCAATTGGAATGTGGTTTTTTCCCTGAAAAAATCCCTCTATTCTGTGTAGAAGAGCCAAAGCAAATAGTGTCATAGGTAAACTGTCCTATGCTGTGCATCTCTGTGATTTTACTAAACTGTGCACTAGATCATGTTGGCTGTTTATCACAGGGCAAATTCTTTTTTCTTTTTTCCCTGCATATTAAAATGTAGAGTTCATTCCACTGGTGGTTGACAATCAGGATGTGCTAGTATGAATTACACCCTACTTCAAATTAAATGACATGCAATTTCAAGTGTCTGTACTTACAGATCCTGGGTGAAGCTTCATAAGCAATTTCACTGCATGATTAGAACAAACCCTGTGCACGATTTCTTTCTTTTAACCCCTGAAAAATATAAGAATACTTCTTGTGTCTCTCAGCCTTTGGCTTAGGAATGATGGATTTGTCTGTGGCTCTGTTTCCAAGTCTGAGTAATATAACCCTTTAGCTATTACTTTAAGCAGATATACACTGAAAAGCAGCAGTGAGAAAAGCAGTTTAACCCTACCTTATCACATATTGACAAAATATCATCAGCAAACTCTCCTGGGAGATTATAGAAATTGCCTGTATCCCTTGGAGGAAAAAACTTAATGAATGAATCTTTAATCTCTAAGACTTACTATATGACGTGGGAAGCCATGGAGTTTGGGCAGATGACTGTTCAGTATACCAGTGATGTCTAGACCTGAAACAGATATGAAGGGAATGCTATTAACCAAGACTTATAAAATGGTTTTGATCAGTTACCCCTCATTATTGCTGTGACAGTCTTCTGCTATAGTACATTTAACATCCAAATTCTATAGCTATTGTTTGAATGTAATCTATTAATTAACAGTTTAGCACATTGATTTTATAAATGTGGTTTATCCATGAGTGCAGTTTAAAGATGTGGTGAAATATATCACTTGGGTTCTTCATATTACTGTCAGTCACAAGCTTGTCAATCACGAAACCAAAATGTTTAAAATGATTAAAAATGCATTTGCTTAGATTTTTTTCAGTACATTTTTTATACTAACCAAATTGTTTGTTAGATTTAATAGAGCTTAAGGGGTCTTTGGATCACTTAATATAACCTCATGTATACCATAGCCCTTTAAATTTTACTTGTACAAGGCAAACAACTCTTTTCAGTTTAATGCATTTCAGTCTTTGAGGTTGAGATGGCACTATATGTCATACCTAGCAATAGCAAGGGGTTATTAGTATGAATGACCTGGCAGTCAGCCTCTTTCCCATAGCTCAGATAATGGATCTTTTTATCCTCTTCCTTTCCCTCATTCTCCTTCTCCTTTCAAATTTGTACCATTACCATGGGGTAATATTCCTGCTGAGTCCAAAATGTCACGATCATTAAAGACTAGCTATACTGACCTGCTGTCTGGGTATTTCATATTCAGGTGATATCCAAGCTCTCTTGTTTTAGGGGCAAATTGACTGTTTTCTTGTATTATTATCAGTTTTCAACTGAACCCACTTCTGAGCAACCACAAAAAAAAAAAAAAAAAAAAAAAACACACACACACACACACAAAAGTGTAGCCAACTGACTGAACACCTGAAATATGAGATTTTGAATGCTTTCTGCTTGTAGAGAAACAAATGCTGTGGAGTGGTAAAGATCATATACACAATGTGAAATACAGTTAGAGGATTCTCAAATTGTAAGCGTGAACTTTCCATTTAACACTTTTAGGAAAATCTCAATTCATTTCTTAAAGACACTACTGTTGTATCCAGTATGCATTTCTCTTGCCTCTACCATCTCATTCCAAGGCTGACATACCTAGGCTGTGAATTACTTTTCAGTTTTCCTTTAAACTCCAGTAACACAAAACTGGACAGTGTAAAACTCACAACATCAGTTCCTGCTTTTATTTCATTTGCAGAATCCCTCGAGTACTCTTTAGCATGCATGGGTTTTTTTTGTTTCTTTTTTATTAAGTTTAGACTTCAAAATTAGTTACTAACATCATTGTGTTCAAATTTCTTATGTTGTATGTTTTCATTTGGATCTTAAGAACCTTGTTAGGCAAGGTTACTTTCCATTAAACTATGTTGAAGAACATCAATTATACTTTAGTTTTTAATTTCATGCTATTGAATGTCACGAATTGCATTGCTGTATTTTATTCAGAGCTGAATGTCAGGCTAATTGGTATAAAAGCTTGCATTTTTGCAAATATCACACTTTTGATACTCTACGTTTTTGAAGTTTCCTTATCTAGTGAAGTACACTTCAACAGTTGGCTTAGTTCTCCTCATTCCTGGAAATAAGCTGTCTAAAATACTTTATAGTAAAGTACATATATATATATATATATATATATATATATATAAAGTATATCACTCTCCTAATGCCTCAGCTGCTGGTCTGTAAAGTAGAGAGATTTACTTTAAAAAATAAATAAATAAAAATTAATGTCTGTCAGTTTCTTCTATGAGAAGATGAGAGAAAAAACTCTCTCTTCTGTATAAACAAGAGCAAAAAGCCTTGGGATGAAATGGGATGAGGATCTTGAGTGAGACCACTAGATTAATTTCGTAAAAATACTTGATCCTTTATATCAAGTACAAACCGAGTGGGACAGTGGAGCCAGTGGGGGAGTACGTGTCATGTGTATACACTCCTGTATGTATATGCATATGTATGTTTACATACCTAACTCCTCTGTGAGCTGAGGTGTAAAACCCAGATCAGTCTCCTGTCCGGTTCAGTTTTCAGGAATTTTTTGAAGTGATGTGTTGAATGAAGGCAGGTTACTGATCTACAGTCTCTCCCATTATGGAGAATTATCTTTATCTTGTAATATAGCACCAAGTTGTTAAATTTGGACAAACTTTCAAAAAGCACTCAAGTTCAACTGAAAAATGATTGATACTTCCATTCCAAGGGTCCTTTGATTTTTAAAGACAAGGGAAAAGATGATGTTCAGTATGTTACTTATTAATTTTTTAGAAATTATTTTTATTTTAAAGAGAACCAATATTTCTGCAGGAAGAACCAAGTATCTTTCCAGTTTGTTAGTAACTGAAGATGATAGGGAACAATTTTGCTTTGGTAAGACTTTTCCTGTAAGGATAGTTAATTTATTCTTGTACTTCAGCAATCCTGTTGGCATTTCCATTTTTAAACTATCTTCTGATTACTAGGTGAAAGAGTGCTGGACAGATTTTCAAGCTTAATAAAGGCCCCATGTGCCAGGAGGAGATAAGGGCACTCTACAAGCACCCTCCTGAAAAGACTTAGTCAGCCTTTCAGTGATCTAACGCAACTACTTCAGCTACTGGACAATTCCTTGATGTTGCCTCCTGCTGTTTGGGTAAACTGTGTGGCAGGGTTACAAGGAAGCTGGTGGAGTGACAGGGACATTAACCAGGGTGGGAGTTGAGAGAAGGGTCTCCAGAGCCCTCTGGAAGGACAGACATTCCTCCTGGGTGCTCCTAGTAGCTGTCACAGGGCCCAATTCTTATGGTAGCCTCTGTCTCTGGGATGCTTCCACTGAGACCTCTGTCTGTGAGCAGAGCACAGTTGTTCACTCTCTGGTGAAGAGATCCGCTGTGTACAGATGTTTTCCAAAGCTCATTTCCAAAAGAAACTACTTGTAACAACCTGCTTCTAATGCAAATTAATTTCTCTGTAAGACCTAAGCGAACTGCAGAACACAAAGTAATTTGTTTGCTGTTTGAAAATTCAATGCCTTGCCTTAGCTTTAAAAGAAGAGAATACTGAGAAAGACCTTCCCTCAAATAATTTTCTACTGATGCAAATGGAGAAATTGCTACTAAGGTGAACATCAGCAGCTACTTGGCAGGAAAAGAAAAAATGCTATTTCTCCTCCCTTCACATTTTAAAATGCTGATGCAGCAGCAGGTGTCTAACAGCTTCAAAAGCATGAAATTCAAGCATTAAAATGCTATCTGAATGTTGTATTGGTTTGTCCCACTCATCTGGCTATGCCCAGGCTCCTGCAATCTTTCTTTCTTAAAGCTGATTTGCAAATAGGATTCAGAGAACTCCATTAGCTCTGGAATGATATAATGTGCCAAGCACTCTGTCAAGGGTGAGAATTGGTAGTCACATAGACTTGAAGCTTCATTTTTCTTATTTTGTTTTCTTTCTGCTACAACAAAGACATGGATCAGTGCTTTCCTCTCTGTGTGATGGCCCCAGCATGCTCTCTGCCATGCAGTTAACATCATATCCACCTTGGAAAATCACTGGAGCATGCAGCTGGCCCATGGGAGTCAGGCAGGTGGTGCCTTATTAGTGTATTGCATGGGTTTGCAGTTCTTCTAAAGCTTGCTTACTGAAGCATCAGTCTTGCAAATGCTACTCTCATATTTATCGCTTTAATCATTAGGCTAGTCCTACTAAAAATTAATAGAATCAAATGATGTGCCTAAAGTAAGTATATTCAAATACATCAACTTTCATTAGGTTATAAACGATCCACACAAGAAGGACTTTTCAGTATATATTGTTCAGAGGAACTTTGGAGATACTTTTAATGTTATTTTAGCTGACTGAGCTCTAACTTAGGTGATTAAATGAACAAGTCTCCGTGGCAAACAAGCCACAAAGACATCACAGCTTTTGAGCAGCTGTTTGTTGAATTGTTTGCACAAGTATTTGTAGGTCTTTCCAAGGACTAATTCTAGAATCATTAACTATGGCTATCAAAACAGCCCAGATATGTCGTGCAGGTTTTTTTCCTGCTAGGATCTCAAAAGCTTTACAAGTCAAGATAGTCTTACAGAGAAAAAATACAGAGCTAAAGAATGTCTTTTTTGTCCAGTACACCTCTATGCCACCTTTTCTTTTTCTAAACTTAATACCCTTGCTAGAATGATGCATTATAGAATTTCAAAGTCCCAGGTTAACCTGAAAACCACCCTATGGAATGAGAATGACACTTTTATTACTGAAACTATACAGAAACCCCATAGCTCAATCCCTTATCTCTCTTTTTTTTTTCCTCTCAAGTATAAAAACTGAAATTTCTCAGCTCCTCTCATAAGGCTGACAAAAGCAATGATTATTATATGGAATAATAAACTTTAAGGTTGGACTTCCCATAGTTACACTACCTCCATGGTGGTCCTCACTGTGTTTAACTCAGGGCTGGATGTCATTGTTCCCTTTCATTACGATCAGAACCATGTATTAAAGGCTGTTGTGGTACTGTTAATTCATATCTAAGAAAGTGACCCTAGCTAATGGTGCATTCTGAAATACGCCACACACCTAACTAGATTTTCTGCAGTATGGACTTCACTTAAACTGAGCTATATCTCTTCCCTTCTACTAAGCCCATACTTGCTTAGCACTGTGTGAAGAAATCTTTGAGCTCAGTCTGACCTCTTAAATTTTTCCTAAGCTGATGAAGACAGATGCAAGAGGAAAAAAACAAAGCCAAGTGAAAAATACCCACCATCCTTCCTTCAGCACTGACATAGTCTTCTCAGGCAGAATATGAGCAGAAGTTCTTAATAGCTTCTATTGCTCTTTTCCCCCATCTTTTGGTAATTTCTGGGGTGAAAAAAAGAAAAAAGAAAGTGAAGTAAAGAAATCTGATTTTTCTTGTGAGTTATATTTTCTCTTGTGAGGGGAAACTGTAAAACTGCAGAACACAGTAATCATTTTTATAAGCAAATATCTGACTATTTCTGCCTGCACAAAAAGATCCAGTAAGAGAGCAGAAGTTGTGTTTCCTGCAGTGTTGATTTTGCAGTACATCTTGCCCACTTGATGTGCTTAAGAGTAGTGGCACACATATGTGAATGCTACATATCTTACTGCATGGCATTTATTGCAGATTGGAAGAGAAAAAAAAATCATTTGAAATAAAAGGTAAATAGGATGGGGATTTTTTTTTATTTTCAGATGTCAAATATTCATTGTATTTCGAATCAGTTTCAATGGAAGAAGGCAGAAGCTGTAACAATTGAATTTTTACTATACCCAGTATTAGTCAGCAGGCAGCTAAGTAAAATATAGGTAAATCTGGCATTCTTTATCATTCTAAACAACACTTCAGTGCATCCCAACAGGTTGACTGATACAGCCTGAAACAACCAGGCAGAACTTAATCTTGTTATTTCAAATTTTGAGTTTGATGCCAAAAGTGTTTTCTTCACTTCCTTTTCTGGATAACTGAGCTCGAAATTTATTTTCTACAACTTCAGTTGCCATGATGACAGTAGGTACGCTACTGGTATAAACCATATGTATAAACTGAATAGTATCTAAATGCTTTGTCATTGGCTTTATAACAAACATTTATCTAATCCTCTCTCTCTCTCTCTCTCTCTTTCTTTGTCTCCGTTTTTAATTCCCAAGGAGCTTTGTCATCATCCAACTAAGCTAAACAAATCAAAATAAAACCTGCATAGCTTTTCTTGCAATATAGAAATTTTGGAACATAGTAAATGACCTGTTTCAATCACTTATTTCCTTTTTGAAAAGCTTAATCATGAAGGATGGTAAATCATCTAAAATAATGGTAAAAATATATATTTTAAAACACTATTCCTTTATTGCTGTATTTTCTGAGCTTGGAACAGATGCTAAATGAAGTCTACTCAGTGATGCATAAAGGTCTTAGGCTGCAAGTAGGAATAATACCCTCAAGCAGTGGTATCAAAGCACACCACCAGTTTTTTTCCAAAACAAGGAAGAAAAGCATTCTTGCTCTCATCTCCCAACAATTCAAACTACATTTAAGCTGGTTATTTGCTGTCTCACATGCTAAGAACACATCAGAAAATAAATATCAGTTTTAGATATAAGCTTATTGTTGTTTCCGGAAATATATTGTAGATTTATAAAACAAGAATTCAGAGTGGTGATTATAGAACCCCCATTTATCACAGGATAAGAGTGTATACAAAGCATTTAGTGTGGTATAGATGAGGTGCAGCAGCTTGTTATATTACAAGATACACTTTTATCCTTCACTTTGCACCTGCTCAATAAAGTAAATCAAAGTCTTTGGATTTTAAACCATAGTATGGGAAAAAAAGGTATCTTGTATTGAGATAAATACAAATTTTATTTTATTGCATTTCCTGTGCAGACTGATCCTCTTTGTTCTTTGTCCAAGGAGATTTTTCCTGGTGTGTAGCAAATTGGTATGCTATGAGATTCCACCCTTTGCAAAAATCATGAGACATCACAGAAACAAACTTAGATTTTGTTCTGAAAAAAAGACATCAGAGCAAAACACATAATGCATTTTGTTTAGTGTGTTCTATGAACTGTGTAATTGTGCTTCCAGATATGAGATTCCCTCTTCAAAAATAAAACAACTATTAGTTTAGTTTTAGTTATTTTTGCAAGACTTCTTTCTGACTATTAAAAGAATGTAAATGGATGCTAGACATTTAGGTCTAATTATTCAGGTGGAAAGAAATCTGGAAGAGAACAAATAATGTTATCAACTTGCTGGTTTGATATTAATACTGTAAATTTCAACATTGTTGACTACTCCTCTATTGATCAGTTCAGAAAAAATGTCAGTAGTGGTTATTGGTATTGGCCAGAAGTGTTTCAGGGCTCATTGTTCTTACTAATGAAGAATTAAATAACTTTTGTTGTTCCGGTTGTTCATTTAAAATAAAATAAAACTCAACAGCTAAAACATTGTGTGCATTTTGAGGAAACAAAAACACAATTCTGGCCAGCAGTCTTCTCACACTCAAAAGTGAGGCATTTTAAATGTGTATGTGTATAAGTAACATAATTGTTACCATCCCTTCTCCCTGCTTTTGCACTCCCTTCTGCTGAAAACCCTATGTTTTCCTTGGGGAAGAGAAAGGATCATTATTAGGGAATATATATATTATTATTAAAAGAATAATATCTTCTGTTGCTGTTCAAGGGGATGTATTGAGGGGAACATTTTTTAAGATATATTTCCTTTCAGAATGTCTGCCTGCAAATTCAAAGACACATTTACTGTGCAGTGAAATCCAGATAACTCTTATCTCAGTCTGTAGTAATAATACTAATGCGTATTTTGAGGAATAAATGCCTTTGTTGTGTTTTTTCTGCTTTGTTCTTAAACTGAGTAGTCTCCCCTCTACAGGATTTTGTTGCCTATGGACATTGAAATCTCTGGTTTACCTTGCCCTGCACATTGTAAGAAGCCACAACACAGGCTCCTTCGAGGTTTGCTGTGCTGAAGAGATGTTACAAGCTGTGAAAAGGAATAGATCTAGCAAGTACAAATGTTTGTGCGCCTCCCTTGAAGTTTACAGCACTTGTTTTACAACTGGTATTTCACTGATAAACACCTGATAGTGTTTTGTGAATTGGTTGGAGATGTGCTTTGTATTTTCAGTGGCCTCTTACTTCGTTTTTTGTTTTTTTTTTTATGCAGTCTTTCAGTGTAGCATGGTGTGATGGTGTAAAATGGACATGGAATAATAGGACTAGAGTCATCAGAAGCAAAATGCTTTTGGTTTTGTACTGTTAAGTAAAAGCAGAAGTACATCTTTCATCACCAGTTTTGTCCCAGAGTGGCTGTACCTGCAAGTAGGAAATAGTTGTTCAAGAGAATATTAGATATTAGACTGACAAGGGTGACATATTCAAGTTGCAAAGTCTCCAAACTAGTTGTTTAATTTGTAATTTGAATGTCTCACAAGTTGGATTTGCTGCTGTTTTGGGGATGGGATTTTACAAAGGTAGAGCAATACATCAGCCAGGGGCAGATAATACAAACCTAGAAAAATAAAAACCTAGACTTTGATAAAATAATACGGAGATTGGTTTTACATACATTCATTTTACCTGAAAAGCACACTGACATATGCCAGTTCTTTCTCATGACAAAGTCATGTCCCATCCTCATGTCCTCTTCACATGCACCCTGACTAGAATCCTCCCAGAGCAGGAGTGCTGAAACAGGCCTTCCTCTGGGCATTGATACATCCTATGCTTGTGAAACAGAGTCTGCAAAATGCAATCTAGATGCTAAAATGAACGTAGGTTAAGTGAATGAACTTTAATTCAGAAGTATGGTCTTTTGCTTTTTGCATTATTTGTCCATCACCTACATCATTTTTTGGTGGGTCATCATTGCTAATAGAAGGGTACGTACACTACAGAGATTCTTCAGTAACAATTCTTGCTGTCTTGCAAAATAAGGAGTTTCAGCAGTTTTTCTCCAATAACCACTGGAAGTAAATATTTGGGGAGTAAATATTTGAGTATATAGAGTAAATATTTGGTAGAATCTTTCAAACTTTTTTTTTTACAATGGGAGAAACTTTTAAAGTTATAACCATTGTATAAATACATTAGGAAAGCTACTCCTAAAAGGGTAACATTGGCAATTAAATTCTGCTTAATCTAGACAATATAATTCACACTGATGAGCTAGGCATCTGTAGCTCTGAATTGAGGAATACTCCAAGTGAGAAAGCTTGTAGCTTGATTCAGCTTTGAGGCAACATCAGAATTAATGGAGGGTACAGCAGGAGAAAATACGAATATCTATTTGGATTTGTCAAGAAATAATTATTCAGCTTTCTTGAAAATGTTACAGTCATTATAGCAAGATTCCATTTTATTAAACAGAGGAATGATACATAAATATTTGAGTGTGATTCAGTTTTATGAATATATATATGTGAATATAAACATATGAGATGGTGAATATTTTTTGAAAAGTGCAGTTAACTTCAAGCATTAAATGATGGCAATCACTAATGTTGCTTGTTAAATCATAACACTTCCTCTGCCCCCTCCACCCCCCAGCTCCCCACCCCCTCAATGGCTTAACTTCTTTCTTCTTTTCTGCATTTTCCACCACTCTAGCCTTTTTGATGGACAATTTACAACTTCAGCCTTTTGGGGAGTGAAATAATTTGAGGCTGCCATTGTTTCAGTGACCTTTGACATATGTAAAGCTACTTTTATTCTTTTCTTTGAAATGTAATGGAGAAAGGATTTAATATTCATTGTTATGTATATTAGCTCATTTCTTGCCCTTGGAGTGGCACAAGCTCCTGGCACTGGGGTTTATTTATTTATTTTCCCCGTGCACGCTTGTTTTCATAGGTGTTGTGTGCAATAGTACTGGCTTTGCTTCCTCCTGCTTGAAGACTGTTTTTTGTTAGTTTTTTTTTTGTGTGTGTCTTGTATGTGTGTGTGTGTGTGTGTTAGCTGAGGAGTAGTGAGATTTCTCATTTTGGGTGTTCCTCATCATTGCTGTAGCTGGTAGATAATTGCAGGCCAGGAAACAGATTCAGTGGGATAATAATGGGAAAACATGAAACCAGTATACAAAGTAATTGTTCATCTGACAGCTATGCAGTCTGGAGGGAGAGAAAATGAACTGCCATGAAAGCAGCTGTTATAACCAATGAAAGAAATAAAAATAGGCCACGGGAGTACCCAGGGACAAAGAAACATTTTTTTAATCTGTTTAAAGCCAGGCTTTGCTTGCAAGGTGGGGTCTTTGCCTTTATGTACTGTTCCATGAATTCTGTATTCTTTTTCTCCTCCAGTTCTCACAAGTATAGTGGATGGCATTCCAAAACCCCCAGCTTCTCAAACAGGAATAAAAAAAGACATCTTCTCTTTCTTACCAACATCCTGCTACTGTCTATGTGTCTGAAGTGACCTCCATGGACTTTAGGTTGAGCAGAATACAGCTCTTAGACTTTCCAACTACCTTGGTCTAGATGGTAAGTAAAGGACACACTTAAAATTTGAACTTAAAGCATGGAATTAATCTGTATAAAGGAAAAGGATCAATCAGGAGTTTTACAATAGCATAGGTAAAAGTAATACCTCATCTTACATCTGATTTATGGCCATAAGTCAGCTTTTCATCATATGCTCAGGAAGAAACCTGACACATTGCAGAGCTATTGATTATTTTTTCCCTACTGTGCGGTTTCTTAAATCTTCCAATAAAATGCTGAATATAGGGCATGCCATGTTCAGTATTGTTTTGAATCTCAATTTCCTATATTTGCTTCCAAAATAGGATCAGATATGCCAAGTTTTTGTGGAGTACTTTTTGTAGAGTCTGCGCCAGCAACCTCTGTGCTAGCATTTCATCTGCTCTACAGTGTTAAATCTCTGTTCCCATGCTCATGAACATCCACTGAACACCATCAGTGAGTATACACAATCATCTATGAAAATTACAAGGAACTAAAATGTATGTCAACATATATGTCTCGATAGCTACTTTGTTTTACAGGCATTCCAAAACAATATAGGGATGTGAAATAAATTGATAAATAAATGACTGTGGTGAAATCTTCCTTTGTTCTTGAAATGCCGCCATACTCTGTAACATACTAGCATGCATACCAATATTGCACTGTGGTTTGGGAAGGAGAATAGAAGAAGCCATATCATCTCATCAGGAGCATAACATACAGCTTGCAGTTTCTGTAGTGTCCAGAGACAAAAGCTTTGCTTCTACCTTTCTAAACAGCTGCAATGCTTTTGTATTCCTAAATTGAATAGCATCATCTTCAGAGACGTCAACTCTTATATCCATTAAAAACTGCAACAAACTATCCGTTCAAAGCTGTTATAGTTCAAACTAGATGTGTTCAAAGCACCCTTCTGAAAAACAAAGTGCTCTATTTGTTCAAAGGCCTCATTCAAATTTCACGTATTGTCTGTTGTTCTTTGAGGATATAAGAAAGCTCTGTAATATCCAAGACTTGTCTGCTAGAAAGGATTAAAACAACAACTATTTACCGCATTAAAATTAATTTAGTATATTAACTTGTTGCTGTCCTTTGATTCCTACAAATGTAATTATAAAGTGTAATCATGCACACTGGATTACAAGCCAACCTTTTAGGACAGAACAATTTTTTTATTAGTATTAGTTTGGGGGAAAAAAAATCCTTATTTCCCTAGCAACTAGAGATGGCTCCCTGCTGCCTAGATAGGTCCCTATTAACTGGCCTTGAAGAAGCATTTTGTTTATTGTCTAAAATTAGTATGTGCTGAAATGTGAGAAACAAAAAAATGTTGTACTAGACATCGTCCTTTGCAAGTCCTGGTAAAAAGGAGGAAAGCATATTTTTAGGATCCAGCTGAGGTTGTAGATAACATGCCTTTTCACTCTGAAAAGTTCCGTAACTGAGACAAATTTTCTAATCTTCCAAAATATGGTTACAGGAACTACTGTCCCGCAGTTGGAATTCTCATTCAGAGATATTATGCAGGATACCTATGTAACTGCATGCTGCAATGGACCACCTTCTCTCATGTAATTCTTTCCTATCTTTTCTATGTCTTAGCAACTCAGCTGCAAAGTAGACATAATGTTGTTATAAGGTTTCCAGGTCAAACCCAGCTCATATCTACCCAGCTGAGACCATAATAAGGCTTGCCTAAATTTGATTTACCCCACAATGTAGACATATTCAAAGGAGATGTTATAATAGAAATTAACAAATGTAAACTATGCTGAAATTCTGTAGGAGAGGTGATTATATATATACATATAAATATATCACTCAGATTGAAGATGGTGCTTTCACAAATACTACTAGGAGAAGTGAAAGGCTTAGTCCAGGAAAGACCAAAGTCAAAAGTGCAGGAGGACTAGACAGCGTCTGAATTTTATGCCAAAGCTAATGTCACAATTTCCATGGAAATTTCTGGACACTTTTATTTCCCACTGGCAGAATAAACAGTGGCTAGGAAATAATTCAGAATCAATTTAACTAGGAACAATATAGTCTCTGGACACATAGAGAGACTGAGAGTAATATGTTGTTGTTGAATTGAACTATTGCTATGGAAATAAATCCTAGAAAAGAACATTATACCCCTATTCAATGATGTGTTGAAATCTGCTTCTACATTCATGGTGATTTTCTGATCTGATCCAATTCTGAAGTTGTAAACAAACATTCTAAGCAGGGAGATAATATTCTAGAAAGCTTTTCACCTACAGAAGAAGAAAAACATCAGAAACCCTTGAGAAGGTACTATGGCTGAATACTCTGTTTCTCTGCGTATTAATGTAACATAAATAGGTCATGAGTTATTTTTTTACTGATGCTTAAACAGGACCACTTCAGGGAGGTGCTAAGAGTCTTCAGTCTTCAAGCATTTTGTTTGGTGGGTTTTTGTTGTTGTTTTCTTTTAAAGAAATATAAGCACAGCATCACACTGGAAATTTCTACTATGTCATATCTATTGAAGAGCTCTCACTTTGAAAGATAATGGCTTATGTCTAGGTAATACTTTTGAGAGAAATTTCTGTTGTTGTCACAGTGTAACATCTGAATATAATTTGGAACATAAGAAGATCATTCATAAAGAGGAAACCAAAGTTGATTTCTCATGATGTGAGAAGACATAGAGAAGTACAGCTCAATTGAAAGACTTCTGGTTTTGTATTAAAGAGTTTAAGCTCTACTTGGTAACCATAAAGAGTTTTCTGTTAAAATGTCTTGGCTTTCTTAAAAAATTTTACTTGGCTGCTCCAACTGGTAGGATAAAGGATAGAAGGCAATGGTGCACAGTTATATGTTTGTTTATCTTTCAGGCTGGAAACAAGGCATTTCTGATTTTACAGAGCTCCTATTCATTCAGATGGGATCGACCTCATGTTATACTGGTATTGAGAGGAGTCAGGCCCAGAGATCTCTAAGAGAAAGACATGGAGGTGCCTAACACTGGTTTTCAGCCCAGTCAAGGTACAACCATTGACCAGAAGGGACCTGAGCTAAGACAGTATCATAACAAAACATAAAATGAGTGCATACCTTCCACCTGTGTCTTTGAGCTTTGTGATGTTTCTCTATATGCAATGGCTTCTCTCATAGAATCAGACAATCACAGAAACGTAGAATTGTTTCTTCGTGACAACAGGGTTATATTCTATCAAAACTACTCCATCACTGTAAATCTACTGAATCTAACTTTTAATTCTTGACATCAGTATGATGAGATTCATTAAAATTACTGAAAAAATCCTATATTTTCTTTTATAACTTTTGATTTTTATTTGCCCAACAGAATATGACAACACATGGAAATTTTTATGCAAGGTTACAATAGTGGATCAGACTGCTTAGTGAGGATGTATTCTAAAACTTTACTACTAGCAAAATATTTTAAATTATTTCTTAAATGACAAAAAAAAAATTTAAGCAGGTGATAAGTGGGGCATGGCAAAATGTGGGCATTCACAGCTGAATAGACTTCATTTCCCAACATATTCTTAGAAGTGCTAGTTTCCTTCTTTATACACTTCACATGTGAACCCTTGACTCTAATGAATTGTTCCATATGCTAATGTGAGTGAAGTTGCTCTCATAATGAAACACATATGGTATGTGTCAGGCACAGAAGAAAGCTGACAAAAGGTAAACTCAGACTTGAAAAGATTTTAAATAGAATGGATCAGTTTCAAATTGTTTCTGGTTATTTTACCATGTAGTTTTCAGTTAGACAAAACTACACATAACTCAGTGGGATTTAAACTTCATTAAAAACTAAAATAAAGACCAGGAAGAAAAATAGAAAAATATGAGAGCTGCTCCAAAAGTAATGTCTCTTGTTTTATTATGTTGGCCCACGATGCCAGAGGCAAATGTTGGTGACATAGCAGTAGAAGCTGAACCTTCCTGCCAGTATTCTGTAACATGTTGTTGACATGTGACAGATGGCAGAAGAGGGGCAGTCTGACAGAATGGTACTTGACATGGAAGTGTGTATGAAGCAAAGATGTATCATTGAATTTCTCCATGCAGAAAAAGTGGCATTCATTGACATTCATCAACAATTGCTAGACACTTCTGGTGACCAAACAGTGGATGTGAGCACAGTGAGGAAGTGGTTGGTGCATTTCAGCAGCGACGACAGTGATGTGAAAGACAAGCCACATTCCAGAAAGCCATGCAGACTTCTATGAGCAGAGCATGCAGGCTCCAGTTCATGGCTGGCAAAAATGCATAGCTCATGGTGGTTACTATGGAGAAAAATAGCATTTTGTAGCTGAGAATGTGCTCTATTAGGTAGTGTTATTGTACTCTGTTGTAGTTTCCATGGGAATAAATAGGAGGCATTACTTTCAGAGCAACCTACATGTGCGTCATTCAAACATGAAAATCTTTTTTATGGAACAATCCTAAGGAACACATCACTTGAAAAACCATTCCTATAATGAATTGTTAAAAGGTACAATTTTTTTCTGGGCAAGTTACACTTTTCTTACCACTCTTTCTCCTTTGATAGTTCTTGCAACAAATGTTTGATTAAAAGAATCTGTTTTCATGAAGAAATGTTCCTCATACCTGCTGCTTTATGTGGCTTGGCTTAAACCTGACCTATTTTTTCTTTTTTTTTTTTTACCTATAAGTGTCATTTAGAATATGGTTTCACATTACAACCCCCAACACATTAAGCACCCTTGGTGCTTCTCTGACACTCTGATGAACTGAGCCAGGGAGTTAAACAAGTCAAAAATCAGTCTTACAAGAAAGGGATGAAAAGTGCACACTGCACTGATTCTCTGAGTCATGTCATTTTGGGGCCAACTCTGTTGATATGGGAATAGCAGAAATACCAGGCCAAAAAAAGACCTTTTCAATGGCAATTAGGCATTAGATTATTCTAGCTTTAACTGTAAAATGTCAGGTTTGGGGTTATAGTTATTGCTGGTTGTCTTCAGAAAATGTGTGATGAAAAGGATACCTCAACATCTGAATTAAAGTAAAAGTAGTTTCTCTGAGGTGAGAAAAACAAATACCAAATTCTTTGACAAACTTTAAAATACAAAGAGGTATATTTTAAAATATTCTCAAGGAGTCTAGTCATTATCATGAATATTAGTAGCAGTGCCAATGTTAGATTCATGCACCTATATATTGCTTATTAGCATCATACAAGAATTAGAAATAGAGCATCTCTTATGTTTGAAGAAATACTGTTCTTTAAACTGGGACATCGAGTGCTTACACCTTTCTGATGAAATTTTCATTAACTGTGTTTCACTGAAAGCATTGCAATTTGAAGGCTTGAATTGAAAAACACTGTAAAACAGAATAACAATTGCAGATTCACTTGTTATTTATCTGCTTTAAAAAAGACTACACTTCATGCTTATTTTTAACCTAAATTTTTGTATTAATGAAATAAGAACAGAAATATAGAATTGCTTCCTTAATAATTTGACAATCAATTATTATTTTTCCTGTTTTTCTAGTAATGGATAGTCAAAACATATCATGAATTGCTTCAGAAAAAAAGGCATATAAAATACTTTGATGAAACAAGCTGCGGGAAAGAGATACATATTCTAATAAACTGTTTAGATAATATTCTTGATGCAAACATGTTTGTCATAGTCAATTAGGCTCAGATGCTATCACTTTGTATTTACAGCTACATTTCATCTATACCCAGGTGTATTTTCCTTTCTCATTTGCAACTTGTTATCTAGTTCCTACAGTCTTCCCTCCTTCCTCAGCATTTGAGTAAAAAATACATATAGAATTAAATACATAGTATAACCTGCTGTACGTAAGCCAAGTAAGATTACATTTTTTTTCATTTAGTGCTTTCTTCTCATTCTAATGAATATGAATCTTTATTTTTATGCTCATACAGACTATAGTGTGGCCTAGCTATCAGACTGAGTTTGCTGACTTTATTTGTATATATTTGTCAGTTCTGGTTAGATTAGCATCATTCTCATTTGTCTGAACATGAAGATGTAATTCAATATATTCAACAAGTCCTAATTCTACAAAATACGCACATTCTTTAGAGCTAGGATCCCACCAAATGAGCTCTTCAGAGCACATAGATATGTTGAGTTTTATTTTCCCAGATATCTCCAAACACAGCACCATTCTGTTCTATCCACAGAATTGGAGCCAGTTAGGTAAAAACCTATTCTGAAATGAGATTTTTTTCTCTTCTAAGAATTTTTAAGATGAGCAATGGCTAAAATGTTCCCGCCTTCTGAGTATGCTGTAGGACAACTAAAGGGCCTTAAATTAATTGACCAATTTTCTGTATTTAGAAGAGAAAATGTCACAAGGAAGTAATCCTTTCTCTACATTATCATTCACATTTCTAATTCTGGCCTAAACTGTAGCAAACCAATTTTCAATGTGTTGAACACCTACCTGCCCCATTTCCACTTGCTGAGGTTCCACATGTTTGAAAGTTCTGAAAACCTGGCTGCAACAAAGATCTAGAAGAAAACACAACAACTTGTTTGACTTTAATATCAAATTTTTGAAAAGTCCTTGTTCAATAAACTAAATATGCTGGCAACTCAAGCAGATATTCTGGACAAGCTAATATGGATGTTAGTAGCAGTTATGGATGATTCCTTTGAAGTTATTTAATCAGCCAGTATGCCAACATATCTTACTCCTGTTTCCTTCACTTGTAAAAGCATTTTATGCATGACACTAATGTTGATAGAAGCTCAAGGAGGCTCTTCAGTGAGGTGCTAAATAAGGATGTTCCTTGGCACTCCTGAACTATGCATCTTTTAAGAAAGTCCTTGATACTCAGATCATTGGAAGCTAGAATCATCTTGCTGTGCAAATATCCTGTTCTTGAACTCTTCACAAAACATTCATACGATAGCTAATTGCTAGTATGTGCTATACTAGGTGGGTGATGGCTTGATCTGAAATGAGCCATGTTCTCAATGGCAGGGTGACACAAGCCAAAGCTCAGCTACTTGCCTTCAGCAAGGGATTGGGAATCTTTCTCCTGCCAAGCACTGGAAGAGCCAATAAAGTTCGGAGTGAGAAACCTGTGATGCAAAATTGAATTAGCACGTCTGGCACACAGAAAGGAGAACTGCAGCATTGAACTAGACTGCATCTGCATTCAAGCTGCCAGGCAGTCAGACTGTTGAAGTGTGTACGGTGGCACACTGTTCTGCTACTGTTATTTCTGTATTCACTCTCCTAGGTGATCTCTCACTGTATAGCTTCCTAGTGCTAGCGCATACAAAGAGGTGATAAACAGACTGTGCTATAAATCTTGTACTTCCCAGGGCTGGAGGCCTGACTTGGAACAGCAAGTTGTGGCTTCTGCCTGCTCAGGATAACAGCGCTTTCCTGCCTGAGGGGCCTTTACAGAGTGATGCCTGCTTTCCACAGGGCAGGCATAAGACAAACAACTTTCCATCTGGAAAGGCGAAGGCTGCATCTTTCAGGATCCTCCCTCTCCATTGGATAGTGCTTACAGCCCCTCTGAAGGTGAATCATCACTTTGTGGATAATAATTCAGACTTCTTTAGTTAAGGATTCAACTAGGAAGAGAAAAATCCTGGATTCCGTCTTGCCAGGACAGTTTGGTTTCTAATATTTAACATAACAAAAAATTAATTTAATCCATCAGTGACTCAATTCTAATGTTTAAGCATCTTTGTGACCAGGAGGAGGGAAAGCTTCAGGACTGAAGTCCAAAATTGAATGAGGCACTCAGCAGCGTGGCTTTAAGAATCTGTACCTCTGGATGATCTTCCCCATTCAACATTTTACTAGTTAAAAGTGACAGTTACAAGTTACTTTTTCTCCCCAAAATGGCTCTCTGTGCAAGTTACAAAAAAAAAGAAATTGAAGATTTCCCTGGGATCTTTTCCAGTGCTGAGATTTTACTAATGATATCCAACAATCACACATTTATTTCCTAAATATCTCTTAATATTTTCTTATTTCTACACATAGGAACCTTTTGCCTAAACTGAGGAATGAAAAGTCAAATCTTATAATTCTTCCCATTTCTATTAAAAAGCCTTTAGGGAAAATGAAGAGTCATTGTATACATTTTACATGAAATACAGAGATGAATATTATTATATGAGAGAGTCCTATTTAGCTTCCTGTTGAATTAAAATAAATTCGTGTAGAGGATTGAAATAAATCTGTTTTCTATAGTGAGTTCTTAACAGCAGCATTAGACATGAAATTTGTTCTGAAGGAGCTAGCTGGAAAGAGTGCTCTTCTAAGCAGGAATTGTTCGGAGAAGAAAGATTCATTTCGTTTGCCTACTTTTTTGACAGCTGTCACTAAAACTCCTCTTTTGCTGCTGTTTGAAGAGATAGATACACAGTTGTCCCAACAGCCGTTGCCATTGCTAATCCCCAGTGAAAGTGTGCGTCCTCTCCTGCAAATGTGCACCTCTGCATGTTGGGAAAGTGATGGGTGATTTATTGAACAACACATCTAACATATGAAAGTTGGAATAAACAGAGTTATATTCAGGCGAGATATTTTCAGATGAAAATTAAGTCATTGCCAGTTTTTCCCTTCAAGGAGTTGTACTGAAATGAAATATATATATATAATATGAAAAAGTTGAGTGAATACAAGTCATTATACCTATTTTGTCAGGCAAGTATGCTACCTGTCTCTGTTCATAAATTATCTATAAAATGTTCTTTTGATTTTTTTATGAATGTATCTGTTATTTGTCCAGTGGGAGTTTTGAATGCATTTAATGTAGCTGTGGGCAGCAGCTGTTTGCTATTTTGGCAGTCATTACTGGAGCTGACTCTTGCTGGTGCAGACTCTTGTCCTAGTGAGAAGAGGGGTAGAGCAGCTCCTACCCCTGGACCCAGTCATTCATATTAATTTTCTAACTTCAGTATGGATGATTTTTCACCTGAATCACCTGGCATGCTTCTCTCCTTTCATTGAATCATCTAAACTTTGTAAACTGGAGAAGTATTTGGGGATGGAATTTCATTATCTGTGTACAGACAAAAGATGAAGTGAGCATTTTATGTGAGACTGAGATACACTCAGATAACTGCCAAAATGTTGAAAAATGGTGTCTGAATACTTTTGTAGACTTTAGATGTGTCTTTAAGTTAAGAGAAGAATACAAATCAAATGTCTGTATATGATAATAGGATTTTCTATTGTGGTCCATTTATTTTATACAGAAGAGGGAAGAAGGCAAGTAAGTAAATTTCTGCAGACGATCTGTGATGCTCAAGTCAGCAAATTTTCCTGATTTGTTCATTTTCTGTCTATTCTATTTTCTGTCTCTTGCTTCTTCTTCATGTAGAAAAGTATCAGATATAGTTGTGCAGGTACGGCCTGTTTAGTTCTGCTCATGTGCTTGTCTCCCTGGAGAGGACTGAAGCAAAATGAGGATAAAACGTCATGACTAACAAACAAATCCTCAGAGTCTTTTTTTTTTTTCCTCTGTTGCAAACAGTCCTTTAGTCAGAAGACATTTTAGGATAAGGTTGTTCATTATTTTGAACTGTTGAGAACTCTTTAGTGCATTTAATGAGTAATAATAATTACTGCTAACAAAAGATCCTTGGCATAACTTTTTTCAAAGAAGTCAGTAAGAGCAGGCATAATTATCAGCAAAATAAATTTGTTGAATTTATTGGTAATAACACCAATTGCTGAATTGTTTCCTACTATGTATTTGTCCAGCTTCTCTTGTCATGTAAAGGCTGGAGGACTGGGCAGGCTATTGTCTGTTACAGAGTGAAATTTAAACCCACTGATTGGAGCCCTCCAAAGAAAGAAGCTCATGTCTCAGGTAGTTAATCACTAAAACTTTTTGTGGATAATTTTGTAACCAACGTATCCCATGCCTTATTAATCTCAGGCAATGTTTTCATTATTTCCATGTCTCTTTCTCTTACCTTCTCTTCCCTGCACCTCCACTATTCCAGTCTTTTTTCAGTACCTCACAAGATAGCTTTTTTTCCCTTGGAATTATAAAAACAAAAACAAAACAAAAATCACAAAAGCAAACTAAACCAAACCAAAACAAATCAAAATAAAACAAAAAAGGGAACATACTGACAGTAAGATACATAGATTTTATTTTTATTTTCTCAGGGATTACTGTGAATATCATTATGCAATTGTATGATTTGTATTTCTGTAAAGAAAAAAGAGGAAATTGCCATTGTAATTTCACAGAATATCACTTTTTTATGTTTTCAAGTTCACAGTGGTCATTTTTACCATAGGTCAGGAGGAAGAAAGTCCTTCCATGGCTACTAATG
Organism: Numida meleagris; assembly: GCF_002078875.1. Taxonomy (NCBI): domain Eukaryota; kingdom Metazoa; phylum Chordata; class Aves; order Galliformes; family Numididae; genus Numida; species Numida meleagris. Next base: position 93,381,834 of record NC_034409.1, read on the forward strand.
CTTCTAAAAATGTTGTCCTTGTACAAATTGTCATCTTGAAGAGGTATCTCCCATTGAAGTACATTTAGAATTGCAGAATGTTGCTGGGCTTTGTTTTTCTTCCATACACTATCAACCAAATATGACTGGAGCTGATTACATATGCAGATATTTAAAAATGGATTCTGATATATATATATAATTCCTGTGATCTTTGGCACTTGGAGACAGTAAAACTTTTCAACAGTTTCATTTTCAGAAAAATCTTTTTAAGCAGCTCTATTTAATTCTCATTCTGCTTAAATAACCACAAAATCTGTGAACTCGGTATTTATTTTGTATGATAGGGGATTTTTAATAGTATCTCTTAAGTACATATCAAATACACAATGCCACGGATAATTGGTTGCAGAAATCATTACATAAAAAGCCCTTAATGGAACAAAGATATGTGTGAGAGTATACCCATAGCTGGTTTTTACAGAGCTGGCCTTTATAGGAACCCATTAGTGACACCCACTTTCTACTCAGCCTCTAGAAGTCAGAAAAATGCATTAGGTGTTTCTGATTCAGAGGTGCAATTTCAGCTGCAATTTCTGATCTCACCACAACTCAAAAGGGTGGTCTCGTTTAAATCCCTGTCCCTCAAGTCACCCCACCTCCACCTTGTGCCACATCTGGCACACACCTACTTTTCATCATGAGCTGATTTGTTTCAATTCATTTGCCTGGTAGGAAAAAATTAACTCTTTTCTTCCAGCTCTCCTGCCTCATTGTGGCATTAGACAGACACCAAAGCTGATGCAAGTGATATATATGGGGAGATCATTTGGTCTGGGATGAGGAAGAAGAGAAGGGAGGAGAAGAAGTGTAAGATGAAATGAGACCTGCTGTTTTGGACATGAAAAGGCAGTAGAGCATCTTGGCAGCAGTGCTCAGCTGTGCCTTGAGAGAGGGCTCTGCGTCCTGCTACATTGCTCCACTGATTGGCACAGCTGCATCAAAGGAAACTCACAAAATTAACAAAGCACTGAGATAACAGCATTAAATCTTCTAAGGTAGAGATTCCTGTGAAATAATATTTTTTATCTCATCTGGTTAGTCTCAGGCTGAATCTGTTTGTATGTCTACAAAATACAGTTGTTTTATTGTTTTGTTTTGTCTTACATAGCATACTATCAAGATCATAGAATCACAAAATGGCTTGTGTTGGAAGGCATCTAAAAGCCCATCTAGTTCCAACCTCTCTGCCATGGGCAGGGTTGCCACCCACTAGATGAGGCTGCCCAGGGTCCCATCCAACCTGCCCTTGAATGCTTCCAGGGTTCATTTTTTATTCAAGAAAACTCCAGTAATAAATCATAACTTCAGAAATGAATCCATTGCTGTTTTAGTATTGTTAGAGCGAATTTGACGTTACTTTTCCAAATTTGGGACAAATCTCACATTTGGCCACCAGTAGTAACATATACCAATAAGAACAGTGACTCTATATATTTGGTAGCCATGTTCTGCCTCCACCCTGCAAGTGGGTGCTGCTTTATTTTAGCAAGAAGCTCCAGATTTGGGGATCTGCACGCTTCCTGAGATGAAAGGAATGACTTGCCTTTTACACACATGCACATCCTTTCTTCCAGTGATTCATGCTGCTTCAGTTCTTTCACTCTGCCTCTTCCATGCACACTCTCCCAGATTTTTCACTTTCTATCATCTACCAGGGGCATTTCTGGAAGGCAAATCTATGTAAGGTGCATTTTTGCTAGTATGGGTCTTTGTTCTGTAAATATTGTTATAAAAGAAACAACCAAAACATATTCACTGATTATGTAAATCATTTTGTCTTACATGGCCAGGACCCAATTTTACTATGGCCAAACTTCCATTGCTGTACTCATTGTTGTGGATTTTCTTGTTTTGTTTTGTTTGATTGATTGATTTTGTTTTTTCAGAATCTCTCCAGTTACTGCGTGGGCCTCATTCTCTTCTTGCTGCTGACAGAAATTTCAGGAGACTTGTTTCTGACTTACAGTGGAGCAGCTGAGAGGAGAAACAAAGTTAAATCACTCAGCAGAAATTAACTATTTATGGCAAATCATTCTTTTTTGGTAAGAGGTATTCTTCTGAAGTTCCTGTTAAATCCACATCTAGCAGAAAGCTTGAGCTGGAAAATTGTCAGATTATATAAAATAGTTGCATAGTTTCTGAAGTGCCAAACTCTAGACCATGTTACCTTCTTTTTTCAAATGTTCAGGAGACGTTTTGACAAGTGACTAAGCTGATGCTGACTTTGAAACATGGGAAGCCTGGGAAGTAAAGTAACTAAAACTGAAGGTTGGAAAAAAAATGAAAAATTTAAATGTTTTTTCACTTCCTACTCTACAGTAGACATGTCATAAAATATTTGAATCCAAGCAGCTCTTCTCATCAATGTGTGGAGTGGTTTGGATAAAAACGGACCACTTATAACTCTTCATCTGAAACACAGTAATACCCAAAGTTCTCCTTTCTGAAGGGGTGCTGGTTTAAAGTTAACTTTTTCATTGAATTCTGCATGCCTTGGATTTCTGCTTTCCTGATTAATAACACATCAGGATCAGTGGACATTTTTGCACAGATTTCTGAGACTGCATCATATTACAGATGCAGAAATAATGGAAAAGCAAATGAAATACTTGCAGAATTTTCTCCCCAAATGAACCAGAAAATAACAGAACCCTCAAAGTTTTTTTGTTCTGTTATGCTTTCCCATTCCAGTCATAGGCCAAAGTTCAGATTCATTCATGAAGTTTTGAAATGTTTCTTTTAAATGACAGGATTTTCTTACCTGCAGCCATTGTACAGACCCTGACAGAGAGCCTTCTCTAGGTTCCCAGTGGTTTCATTCTTTCCTCCTGTCACCTCATACATTCCAGATAAAGTGGTGAGGTATGGACTGGAGGTGTGGATGATAAGATAGGCAGTAAAGTAACCAGATCATCAGTCTTGGAGGCACAAAGTCCAACTACTAGCTAGTTAGTTCATCAGTGTCTTTACGTTGACCTGGATGGTAGAACAGAGAATTGCAGAATCACTGAATATCCCAAGCTGGAAGGGACCCACAAACACTATGAAAACCTACTCCTAGCTCCACACAGGGCCATCAAAAAAATCAAGCATTATTTCTAAGATTGCTGTCCAAACAATTCTTTAATTCCAGCAATTTTCATGCAATGGCTACGACCCTGAGGAGTCTGTTCTAGGGCCTGTCCACCCTCTTGGTGAGGAGCCTTTTCCTAATACTCAACTTGAACCTCCCCTGATGTAATTTCATGCCATGCTTCACTGGCCTATGGATCACATCAAATTGGGAGCAGTAGTAAGTATTCTGCAAAGCAGAGAGACATGATAGGCTGGAGAAATGGGTTGGCAGAAATCTCCTGAAGTTCAGCAGAGGCTGAAGTCCTGCATTTGGAATGGACTAGTTCCTGGTAATACTACAGGCTGAGGGCAGATGGTTGCAAAGATGATTTTCAGAAAAGACCTGTAGAACAACAAGTCAGAAGCATGACTTTATAGCAAAGAAGATCAAACATATCCAGGACCCGGTATCAGCAAGATTTCAGCCAGTAATTAGAGGAAAGCAATTCAGTTGTTTTTTTTATTATTATTTTTCACTTGTGGAACTGTGTCTGGAGTGCTGCATTCAGTTTTGGCAACTCTGGTGTAACATGGATAGAGAAACACAGGAGTAAAACCTGTGGCAAACCACAAAGATAACTGGGGTAGTATAGTAGTATAGGAGGCTTGAGGAGAAGCTTAGAGAGCTGGGTTTGGTCATTCTGAGAAAGAAAAGACTTGAGAGAGGTCATGTTTCTCTCTCCACCTAAGTAATAGTGATGGAGCCAGATCATGGAGATTCAATGAACAAAATTGATAATATGGGAAATTACAACTTGATATAAGATTTCTTTTAGTTTTTTTTTTTTTTTTTTAACCTAGGAGGTGGTCAACCCTGGAATAGGTTGCCTAGAGAGATTATGGGTTCTCCATCCCTGGAGATACTCAAATCGTTACTGGACACAGCCTGAATAACCTGCTTTAACTTGTCCTGTGTTGAGGCATGGATTGGAGGAAAGGCCTCCAGAGGTCCCTTCCAGACTGGAAGAAGTGATTTCTGGTTCTTCTTCCAGTCTGCAGATTTGCAACCCCTAGAGGAACATTATGAATTCTTGCACTGTACTTCTCCTTACTGGCAGATCTCTCAGCTGTAAGCAGTTCAAGAGGTAATTTAAAAACCACTTCTATTAAAGATAATGATACCACAACAGAGACCTAATGTTCTCATAGTATCGGTTTCTATGAATGCAGAACCTTTTCTCTTGTTTGCATATGACACCACTGGGTCAAGACTGTCTCTCACCTCTGGACTATAATAATTTCAAAGAAGTTCCTCCTTTGAAAGCGAAAGTTGGCTGGAGTACAGGAGGATTGAGGAGAAGCTCAGAGAGCTTCTTTTTCAAATATAGGATGCAGAACACATATAGTATATCTTGCACCCGAAATCAGTGTTCCATGATCTACAGTACTTGATGTGCACCAGTTTCTGAGTGGAGACTGTCATCCTTACTGGATTTGAACACCTGAATTGGATCTCGGAAGAAATAGAAACAAAAGATAGGAATAATCTGCAAAGTCTGGAATAGGTAAGCTTCTGTGAGTTCTTTTTCCATCTGCATGAGCATAAAGGAACAACTCTGTGTGAGAAAGAAGTATTACCACTGTTTCATTAGAGGAGAGACAAGGGCATGCTGGCTGAGCAGTTGTTAGTCATTCAGGAGGACTGAGACAGAGCAGGCAGCTAAGTGCTTTAATTTGTTTTGAAAATTAGGAAGTATATATAAGTACATTTTGAGTGATAGCTAGGAAGAAGGACAAGCCATAACCAACTCAAAACTTTAATACTATCAAAGAAAAATAATGGCTATTTGTTTTGTTTTTCTTTGATTTTCATGTGAAAGATTTAATAGCAATACATTTCACAGCAGGAGAGCTGGAAATAGCTTTACTGCCAAGAGAACACTTGTGAGCAATGAAGCCAAAGATTTTACCACCATAGTTTATTAGGATTAAATGTTCAGTCACTTGCTTGGAGGTGATTATGGGATGAACTGGGGTAAGCTATGATGCATGCTGGCAATTTTCTTTTGTCTAATGTTAGCTGTGGTTGCAACAAAAGATAAAAACAATCATACTTGAAAGTATACATGGTTTTATGTGCACTAAGTAATGTACCTATAATTTCTTTTTCATAAGAATTGGATTCAGAAGAAAGAGAATGACCATTTACTGGAGATTTTGCTTGCTTAATTTTAGAAAATTAAAGAACAGCTAACTGCTTTTGAAATACACAATCATAGGAAGGTATACCACACAGAGTACAGTTACTTGTGCGCTCTTTCAGAAAGAAGATTTAAATTTCTCTTCTTACCATGAGATAGATGCTTTCAAAACATGACTGTTAACTAAGAGCATTTGATGAGGAAAAACAGTCTGCTGCACTACCTCCAAGGCAGAGGTTCCTCTGAAGTTCAGGTTAAAGTTTATATGAGTGGGTGTAATAGCAACTATCACACTCTTTGAAATCTCTGTAGACCTGGCCCTATAGGTTTCATTACGTTTGAGTATGGCTGAGTGCTTCAAAAAAGACAAATTGTGTTTGCAATGCGGTACAGAGTGTGTTCATCACTTACATCATCAGCTCAGCTGTAGGGTGTCAAATCATATTCCTCCAAACTGATTTGTATCCCAAGATTTCATGCTGAGCTTACAAACCATTATTTGTAAATAAAACCAGGTCTCTGATCATGCTGTTTGGGAGGTTTTATTATATTTTTTCACTTCAAAATTCCCATTCTCATGGATGCTCTGATCATTGTTTTTTGTCACTTACATACTTCAAGCTTTTTCAGTAAACTGTAGGAATATTCTCAAAGTTTTCTTATTCCCCTTCAGCGTTTGTATTACCATGTAGACTTTTTTATTTGTTGCTCACTTTCTGATTGTGACAAAAATTAGATTGCTGTGTATATTTTTCTCACAGAAGAGTAATAATAGGTGAATAATAGTAGAAACTTTTACATAATTTCTCTTAAAAACAATTGTAATGTTCTAAAGTTGAGACTATTTTCCAGGACATAAAAAACTTTAATTGGCCTGGGTATCGCACCTGCCAAAAGTATTACTCATCCCATGTCCCATAGTGTCATACTCCTCACTGGATTTGAACACCTGAATTGGATCTCGGAAGAAATAGAAACAAAAGATAAGGATAATCTGCAAAGTCTGGAATAGGTAAGCATCTGTGAGTTCTTTTTCCATCTGCATGAGCATAAAGGAACAACTCTGTGTGAGAAAGAAGTATTACCACTGTTTCATTAGAGGAGAGACAAGGGCATGCTGGCTGAGCGGTTGTTAGTCATTCAGGAGGACTGAGACAGAGCAGGCAGCTAAGTGCTTTAATTTGTTTTGAAAATTAGGAAGTGTATATAAGTACATTTTGAGTGATAGCTAGGAAGAAGGACAAGCCATAACCAACTCAAAACTTTAATACTATCAAAGAAAAATAATGGCTATTTGTTTTGTTTTTCTTTGATTTTCATGTGAAAGATTTAATAGCAATACATTTCACAGCAGGAGAGCTGGAAATAGCTTTACTGCCAAGAGAACACTTGTGAGCAATGAAGCCAAAGATTTTACCACCACACTCTATAGCATTTTGCACACTGTATTGCATTGCAAACACAATTTGTCTTTTTTGAAGCACTCAGCCATACTCAAATGTAATGAAACCTATAGGGCCAGGTCTACAGAGATTTCAAAGAGTGTGATACTTGCCATTACACCAATTCATATAATCTTCAACCTGAACTTCAGAGGAATCTCTGCCTTGGAGGTAGTTCAGCAGACTGTTTTCCCTCATCAAATGCTTTTAGTGGTTTGTAAGCGTCCATCTCGTGATAAGAAGAGAAATTTAAATCTTCTTTCTGAAAGAGTGCACAAGTAACTGTACTCTGTGTGGTATACCTTCCTATGATTGTGTATTTCAAAAGCAGTTAGCTGTTCTTTTCTTTTCTGAAGTCAAGAAAGCAAAACCATCAGCTATTATTGAGGTAATCAGATTCAATAAACATTTCATTTATCTTCAACTTATCTTTTATTTTCCTACTATAGAAAATTTCAGGTTTTCCATAAATTCTCAACCATCTAGAACTTTGTATGTTTCAAGAAAAATGACTTTTTATTGACATGTGGCACTCTACCTGAGGAAAAAATCATTTGAAAGAAAGAACAAGGATTTTGTTGTACCAGAGATTGTTGAAAGTAGATCAGTTTCTGAAAAAGCGAGGTGCTCTTCTGTATCAGTGAGTGCAATGTAGAACTCAGCTGCTGAACACATGCAAAGCTAAATGTACAATATTAGAAATGTTCAGTCATGAACTAGCAAAGCCCTCCACTGAGATTTCCACATATCATGACCTTTTAGAGATATTTACTATTTTAAAATTTTCAAAAAATCAGATCATTTAAAGGATGCTGAAGTAGCTAACAAAAATTCCTCTAGATTAGCAGAGCTTTGTTTTTAAAGCTCTATTCATCTAACAAAAGCAGCTGTTTGAGAAGTAACAACAGATATCCAGCATTCACCTTCCTCTATTGATAAGAAAGATTCAGACAATCTGTGTGTAGATTGAAAGACCTTTAAGGGTTATGAACAGAAATGAAAAAAATTTAAACCCATGCAACAAAATGGTAGTGCTAACCGTTTTGGACAAATTAGTATCAAAATGAATCAGATCATGGTAGTTCCTTTAAATTCAGTTTATGAAATGACTCTGTAAACTGATGTAAAGATAACTCTACTTGTCTGGATACATTTTCTGATAATGTTAATTATTGTGTTGATTGAGTAAACATCCACAAGACTTCAATGTCCATTTTCCAAAAATCTCTAGTGCTAGAAGAGGTTTTTGAAATCTCATTATTGAAGGAAAACTTATAATAAAGTGAAGGATGTGATGGATTTCTTGCTGATGGGAGTTGGATATTTTCTTTTATGTGAAAACAGCAAAATATACCAAAAGGCTTTTAATCTATAAAAGATGGAAAAGTTGTTGCTGCTTTTAATAGAGAAGACCTGAAAGAGTTGGGTATGGCAGATTCAGATGAAAAGTTTGAAATTTACCTTCTTTCTTATCCATTGTTTCTTTATAGAATAACTTCTCCTTCTTGCCACCCACCATGAGGCTTCACAGTTCAGTTGAGCTGATCTAACTGACACTAACAGAGACCATTTCACCCCCCAAGACTCATCTCCAGTCTTTCAGTGATTCTAGTTATTATCAGATCCCTATGTGAGCTGGTACAGGAAAAAAAATATTTTCTTTTTTCTTTTCCCTTGGATGGATTATTTTCATCAATTTAATGAGCTAGGGGAGAAGAACATATCCAGGCTTGCAGAAGAAAAATGCATAATGTTTCTCTGTTTATAATGATCCAAAATTGATTGAGTTTCTTCCATGTTAAAGATCAAATTGACTGAAATCACCTTATGTTGTATTTGGTTAAAAAAAAAAAAAGAACCTTTATAATATTTTTGGAGCACTGAATTTATATACTGAAATACTGAAATACTGTATTTTTACTTTTGTACTCTGAAAGAAATGATAAACTGTGTGCTATACCCCTGAGCTATAAAGACACCTAATGAGATTTCTAATTCTGATTCTTCACATTCCTCTTTTGCTTGCATCATGGATTGCCTGATGTATTTTAGCAGTTTGAGCAGTGAGAGAAACATGAAAGCGTTACAGAAAGCTTAACTACAGATTTTATCCCATGCTAATAAAGGAGTTGATAATTCCTCCAAACAAACCCCCGACTCTAACAGCAGTTGCTCTGGGGAATAAGAATAGTGCAAAGCATCATATTTCACTCTGAAAAAGCAAAATGTTTCAGTTCACATGACCTAACACTCAATAAGAGTTAACAGAATAATAAATGATAACTATATATACAGACCTGGAAGGTATATTTAAGTAAAGGATTGTTTTGTGAAAAAAATTCTAAAAATGATGCAGGCAAAGGTGGCCAGTGATTTACTGAGTGAATGGCCTTTTCTTCCACAATATTGAATGATATACTGGGTAGCATGTGTGTATATATATATGTACATATATATATGTTTATGTGTGCGCGTATGTGACAGAAAATAACTGTACACTAACATAGGAGCAATAAATATTTCTTGCAGATTTATATGGACACATTCACAAATTCACTAAATATGAAAAGATCCTACTGAGTCTGCAGACAAAGCCCATTGCATTGAACTGCATTGCCCTTGAACCTTCCTTTAAAAGGAAATCTGCTTTTCATATTGACCTAGCAATAAAAAATAATTACTCTCTCATGCTATGAGTAAAACCCTACTTTTCTTAGTTTCCACCAGAGGAGAATTGTGTTCTCTGTTCTCTGAAATGCTTTGTCTAGGACTTTTCCCACTGGGAAGAGTACAGCATCACAGAGGTCTTCCTAAATTGACACCAGGGAACCTACGAGTGAGGATTCTCCCCAACGCCCCTTTATCATAAGGAAATATTAAGTTCTGGACATTACTGGCACTGGCCCATCTGAAATACCTAAACAGAGCAAGGTACCATGTCTGTGAGAAGATGGGGTGATTTAAGACCTCACAAAACAGGAGAATGCTAAGAAAAGTAAATGGATTATTCTTGGCTGGAATATCTAAAATCTCATTACTCATTTGTTTGAATACCCAGATAGTTTTGGCTATTTTGAGAATGATATCAATAACAATTTTCTAAGGCACCGAAGGTAGTAATGTGGTACACAAAAACAATTTTTGCCTCTCCATGAGCCTATCAGGGGCATCTGTTTGGCAATGCATTGAGTGTGCCACAGCGTACCTTCAGGAGGTAGATTCACAGCTGTTTTGTTATGTTAGGGAATTTAAATGAATCTTTCCTAACTTACCTCTCGTATCACACATTTCGATCTCAAGATCTTGGTGTATTCATATATCAAGACATATTGCATATGTCTGTATAAAGTGGGAATCCTGAGGAGGTGAGGTGAGAAAGGGTACGTCTTGAGTAAACTTAATGGTTTTAATAAGAAGTGTATGAATATATAAAATAAAGGACAGGCCAACTCCATCCTCTGAACAGTAACTAATAAAACCTCTTATTTTAATAATACAGTATTGCATTTTAGAAGGGAATAATCTCCCCTGCTAGTCTCCTCCATTCTTGAAAAATCTCCATGTATTTTGCACCTGGGCTGGAATTCAAACCTACAGTCCTGGTCTCAGACCATCTTGTTGATTCCCAAAGTTTTGCATTATTTTCATCAAGAATAGGATTAGCTGCACTTCCAAGTCTTTGAAAAACTCAGTTGGTACCAGGACAAGGAAAATATAATACACTGCTTGGATAGCAATTGCAGCAGCTGCTGGGGTCAGGAGCTGCACACGCAGCCATTGCCACATTCATCACCGTTGTGTCTGAGCACCATATATAAACTCATGTCTAAACTCTATAGTAATCTCTTGTTTTCTGAGAGAAACTTTTAGGGAAGGAGCAGCTGTGGCCTACACTCTGTCTCTGGATTTTGAAGCAGAAGTGGTGGTTTCCTTACATTTCCTCTCATGTTCAACTCTTCTGTATGAAACCTTTCGCTCACTGCCAGCTACGTCTTTCCTTCTCCTTTAGACCAGTCCTTCCATGGAATTGGTCAGCAGCAGGGCTGCCCTGACATTTGAAGGGTGTTTTACCCTTAGCTATGTGAGCTGACAGGCAGACAGATTCCTTGGAGGTTGCAGCATACGACAGTAATGGCTTTTGAAGCATCTCAAGTATGTTAATGTCATTGGAAATACTTTCATGGAATTATCAGGACCTTGGATTAAGAATGTTTTAAATGTTACCTATCCTTACAGCGGTTTCAAACACACATACCTCAACTACATGATTGAGACTGCAAAGAAATCTTAGAACAGTCAGAAAAATTATGGATTGTGTGTTGAGATATTTGCTATGCATTAACTTCGCATGCCATGCTTGAAAACTGTTTATAGACGGCATATAAATTAAAAAGGTCTTTCTCTGAACATTTATCCCTTGATGGAGTCAGTAAAAGCTGGAAAAAGAAAAAAGCAAACCACTTATTTTTGCATTTGCACTGCAACTTCCAAGCATAATTGTGACACCCTGATAGCAATTTAAAAGCAATTTCTCTGGTGTTGGAAAAAAAAAAACAAGCCCATGATACTCAGCAAACAGACAGCAGAGGGCACCAGTGCCCTGCATTGGAGAAAAAAATTACTTCTTCCCTAATGTAAATTGCACAGCAAATCCTTGTTTCCACTTACCAGTTTAATGCAAGAAAGACAAAAAAAAAAAAAAAAAAGTCTATTTTAACAGATTTTTAAGGTTGAATTTTTGGGCATTTCAGATAAGTGTTTCTTTATGGAAATGTAGTTTCCAGCATCTGTTGCCATAAAGAAAAAAGACAAAAATGTCTAAACTGTTGTTTATCAAAATATATTGCTCAGACATTTGCTAAAGGTAATCTATCTACAAGGGCTTGTTTCTTATTCATTTTTAGCTCTTTCCTTCCCAATAAATTATTTATTCTACATGTGAAATATTTTATGCTCTAAATTAATTGTAGTCTAAAGGTTTTAAAGAATCAGTAGGAAAAATCTAATTGTGATTTGTCCGATAGTTGTTTTCACAAAAACTAACAAAAACACCACAAAAATATTTGGTTGCTGAAATCTATGCAAGTTACTGGCATCTCCAAAAAAAAACAAAAAACAAAAAAACCAACAAACGGAAGCTGACAAGATTGCAAAAGCTAAGACCATCCATAAAGAATATTCATTGCATTGCCTTGGTATTAATATGCATGTACAACTAAACAGTGCCCACTACCAGTATTTCAGCTTTCTGTAGAGATGTGAAACCTTGTTCCTCTTCAACATTTAACTGTTGTCAGTTACAAATGGTCAGCAGGAAGGGCTACACAAGCTGAGTATCCATATGAATGTTTTTCATATATACCACATAGAGATTATATCATATGCTCTTATGACATTATGAATTACTTATAGGTGCAAACTTATTTGTATTTATTTACTGAGCCACACAGTTGCATCGTATTACATGTATTTGGATGATGGCTTCAACGGTACGACAGCATGAGCAAAATCTTTGCAAATAGTATTGACACAGGCTACTTTTGCACACGTTCAGAGAATTCTGAGGTAATTGGTTACTGTGAAACCAGTGATTGAACAAGAAATAAGAAAATCCACTGGTTATTTCCTTGGCCTAATATTGGTTTTATTATTATGTATTCATATTTGTTTATTGAAAATAGCCATGTGAAGATAATGAGCTGAAGACCATGCTTTGTTTCTTGGCATTCTCAGGCACCTAGTCTCCAAGGATTGGCATGCTCTAAATTTGTAATAAAATACCCTTCTAATTGGTAAGCATAGAAAATATTACTTTAATAAATATTTGATGAACAAAGATGTTTTATCTGTTCATTAGACTCCAGAGTAATATATGTTCATTAGAAGAAGATGAATAACGGCATTTAATATTCTTTGTTTACAACAGAAGGACACATGGAAAAATATATTAGCATGTAAGTTGTGACCTTCACACTTAGTCAGTTTTAAAGATACTGTTGTTTACCTTATATGGTCAGATCTGTGTTTGATTTCCAGCTTTAATTAAAGCAATTAAATTCACCCTCTGTGACAGATATAATGCACTGTGACTGATGAGATAGGCTTGGTTACTTCAAGAATTCAGTGAAAAAAAGAAAAAAGAAAAAAGTTTTAAAACCATTTTCAGAAAAAAATTATCTGTTCACATGCCATGGAATGAAATGGTAAACTACCAGTGGATATATGATTTAGTAATACCAGAAACAAATTTCAAAAGTAACACCAGATGATTTTTCTTTTTGAACATACATAACTTAACAAGAAATAATGGTCACAGAAAGAGAAATGTGAGGTAGGTCTCTCTCACTGCTTATCTCATGGACATACCTGAAGTTCTCAAGGCTGTTAGATAGTACAACTCTATTTAAAATTGCATGACTGGTAAGTGTATTACACTTATAGCTTTCAGGCATGATTTCACAGAAAATACAGTAGGGAGGAACAAAGAAACAGCAGACAAAAAAAAAAGGGGGGAACTTAGAGCTCATCAAAAGCTGCTTTTGTTGGATTGTTTACTGAATGCAATTGTGCTTTCCAGTATCATGTTCTATCAACAAAATCATAATTTTCTTTATAAATACACAATCTTGGGAACTTGCCTGCAGCTGTATCACAGCTCAGAAAAGAAGTGAGAGCTACAAGAAACCATGGAATCCCAGCTTTCATTACAAATATATATGTGTGTGTGTGTGTGTGTGTGTGCCTTCTTGCAGATTTTCAAATGAAAAGATATCAGAAAACATGAGAAATTCCTCCAAGACCTACATATAAACGTGTAATCAGCAACAATACTGGAGAAAAGCCATCCTATAATACATCTGATTTTCTGGGAGTTAAGCAAGATAGGGTATTTACTTGTGGCCTTGCTCAGACAAGTCCAACCCACGGCTCATGGCTTGCATGTGACCCAGCACAGCTTGCACTGCAGCTGCCCTCTGCCCTGTGCCATCATTGAGGCAGCTCTTCCCCACCAAGCATCTCAGCCTGACGCCAGGGGGCTCAGCAACAACCAAACACTGGTGTGTGTTTGGCACTCTCTGGGCTGAAACCGTGACAAAGGGAGTGCACAGTGCAGTGCTAATTCAAGTTATGGTAAATAATTTTATGCATTTTGATGCACTGGCTAAGCATAGTCCTCTGAACAGTAAAAAATATGCAGCCTTGCTTTCTGTTTTCATAAAGGAATTTGAGAACAGTTTTCGAGATTGCTGAAAAAATAATCAATTTTCTGTGACTCCATCTTCAGTTGACATAAATACATGACCTGCAAATTTTCAAATGGAATTTATACAGTTGCAGTCAGATATTCAACTCAAAAATTTGATCATGTCTCTCGATTGGAATTTTATAAGCCCTATCTTAGCAGAGAAAGATATCCCTCACTTTACAATCACACCTTGTTATCACAGTACAGACATTCATGAAATATTTTCAAAGATGAAGTGCAGGAAGAGTAAAATTTCATCCAAAATCTCAGATGAACACCTTTAAAATTCACTAAGAATTGCAACCACTGTCATTGAACCAGACTGATGCACTTAGTTTTGCAAAAACAAGGCCAAATATCCCACTAGTTTTATGTCTGTTGCTCTCTTTTTAAAAGTATTTTAATAAAAACTACATTAAAAAAAGGTTTTTGTTGCTTATATACATTAACCATGTAATCTATTTTTGCATGCAGGTCAAGGCAATTCTTCTTCACTCAATGCAGCCCAGGCAAGCCAAAATTTTGGACAGCCGTGGCCTAGCTGCTGTATGTAATCTATTTTGTTAACAATATAGATATCTCAAAAATTAGTTATTTTTCTTTTTTTTCTAGTTAGACTATATTCCTCGTTTTCATAAGGAATGGTCTACAGATAATACTTGTGGCATATATGGGTCAGACTACTAAGGAATTCAAAGGAATTCTCTGAGCAAATAAGAAAAAGAAAGTTATTTTGGTTGTCACATACAATCTTCAAATATAATCTTTTCTTGTTTCTTTTTCTTTCCATTTATACATTTCTCTGGTTGAATAGGTATCTCTCTTACCCTAAAGGAGAGCTGAAAAACACTTTGCATCTTCTCCCTAACAATGAACTACTCATTTTTTTCTTTGTTTTAATTTTGTGCTCTAAATACAGGCGCTGAATGTTGACTTCTGTGTGCTACCCTGGCACATACTTTCCCTACAACAGTAAGGCATTAATTACAGAGAAATAAACAACAGTAATAAACCTAGCCATCACTGCGTCCACTCTCCATATTTCTGTAGAAAATCTGAAGAGAATGTGAATTCTGCTTTATCTTTGTGGTTTTGATTTACATTTAACTAAGCCTGTTTTCTTCTGTGTAAAAGCACTTTCCATTGGCATAAACCTATATGTTGCATAAATAATATTGAGTACAAAGGAGTCAGCGTAAAGGATGCAAGCAAGTATTCAAATCAATAAATTAATAGGTAGCTTGTATTATATCTCTTGATGAGGAAGCATTACTTATAATTTTTGATGAAAAAAACTGAGTTTGAGTTTGTAGTTCGGTTCTGATCATGAAGATCATGATGAGAAAGGGTCCTAAAGACACTGAGAGAAATCATTACCTTGAGCAAATTGTGCCCCTTCCTTGTGGCAGTGCTGATACACTAACTGTTCTCTTCTGTGTTACAAAATATTGCATTGCCACAGTTCTGGAGAGGAGCTGCCCCTCCAGTCCACCACTCTGCTTTCCTCAGCATGGGTTTGGTGATTGTCCCCGAAACATAGGCTTGCTAGCAATTCTGCCCCCTGCCCCAGGAAACCATGAAAGAGATGGAAATCGGTCATCCTTCTCCTTTTCTTCCACTATTGTGCACTTCATATGTGAGTGCTAATTCTGAATATGGTTTCATCTTGTTTAAGAAAAGTCATTCTACAGAATTACGAAGCTTTGCTCTTCAGTGTCACAGGTAATACAAAAAGTCATTAATATAGCCACTACATAGGAGTAGTGCTTGATTATCTCAGATGAGGACAGTACCTGATGTTGAATCCTCTCATTTTTTAAAACAAAGACTCAGTATTCATTCATATGACACATAAATTCATTAGCATTTACATGAAAGCCCATCATTTATAGGACATTTAAAATAAATTAGTGATTAAGTTCTTTGCGTGGGAAACTTCTCTGAACCAGACCACCTATTTCCCATTGGTAGTTATTCAGAATTCGTATCCTATGTCAACTTTGTCTTATGAGCACTCTTCTTTGAAAATTCAGTAGAGGCAACAAGATCTGAATAGATGCGATGCTTGAACTTTCCCTCTGGAGACAGATGGTGCCCATACTCAACACAGAGAGTAGCGTGGGGAAAACCTGCTCGTGATTACAATGTCTGAATACAGAGCTGTTCATCTTCACAGATACTAATCTGATAGTGTTTTATGATATTTTTCCAAATTTACATTTGTAATAAAGCTTAAAAAATTATTTCTGTTTCATTTAAACATGATTCCCAGTCAAAGCTCTTCAGTCCTGGGTATAATTACTATTTTTTTCACCTCTATTCAGAGTGTCATCATTTCAAAATATTCAGGGAATACATTTTATTATTATATTTTTCCCTTTCTCTGTTTCAGACATGTTGAATGGTAAAGTATCCTTAAGTATGACATAAGCCAGTTGCTTTAATTTCTAACTGAATAAATATTTCATTCTTTACAATACTAGATTTGGGATGTTGATGCAGCATTGAGATACTGTCATTCTACTGGAAAGAATGTCGAAATAAAACATCAAAGATTGCCAACTATTGCACAATTGTCACAACTCTTGTGCATTCCATCATGTAGAGAGGACAGGTGAAAGAGGAATTTATACTTTCTGAGGAGGAATTTTGGCTGAACTTCATGAGAGGATTTGAAGGATTTGCATAGTTGAGAAACAGCAGATGCAGTTTTTGCAAGCATATTATTCCTAAGACTTACATATTTTCATGTACTTTTCTTTTTTTCCTCTGAAGGCAATTAATGCAGCAACAACAGAACAATCACCTGTTTTTGCACACCAGAGCAAGCTGCGAGCTATTCTGCCACCACTGACTCTCTAAGGATTAGGGTAGGAAAATTTAATAATGAAGAACATGTGTGGTGATTTTAGTAACACTTGGGGAAGCTAGTGAATCTGTTCTCACTGTCAGTAGGGTTCAAGAAAAGAGGATAAATACTAGGAATTGCTAAGATTTGGAGGGATAGAGTATAAATGAAGATCTGATTAGGGTGTGCTATAGAGCTGCAGTGTCCTCACTTTGAGGTTCTGCTTTCACTATTCAGAACTGCTACGACAGAAATGACAAAAGGGATTATCAAAGATGGAGAGCAGCTTCTCTAAGAAGAGAGGCTATTTTGACTAGGATTTTTGCTGGAAAAGAGAGAATGACAGAAAATATGATTAAAAAGTCCATATAAGTCACGTGAAGGCAGATATATGACAATTCAGTTTATAAAATCAGGAGTGGGACAGCAAATGTGAATGAGGGGAAATCTTGAACTGTCAATTTCAGGTTGACAGCTTGGGACCATCAAGGAAAGTGCAACAAGAAGTCCCCAGAGCTGTGGACTCTGAAGCTAGGAGATGCAGCTGGGACAAGTGAGTACGTTGTTGTGAATAAGTGGAGACACGTTATGGAGCTAAATATGTATTTGGACTCATCCAATTGCTGCAATTTTTTTCTTACCTAGAAGAAAATATCAAGAAGATAGACCAATGTATCTGTTTTAGTGTTCAGAAACAGCCAATAGAATATGGAATAAAGATTCCATGGTGATACCAGAAACACTGTTATGAAATGAAGCTGTGCATGGCTAATCCCAAGGACAGTATGCATTGAACATAAACTCACAGTCAGGTTATGTACAAGACAAGAAATCCAGTACTGAAATTTTAAAGAGGTATCAATCAATAGCAAGAAAAAAAAAAAGATTACCACATTTTAATTTCAAAAACTTGTTAATTTAAAATATATGACAATGTTCATCATGAATTCTCACTAAGAAAATTAAAAAACTTTAAAAATTTAAAGGGTATAAAAATTATCTCTGTGAAATTTCAGGTTAATATTAAAAGTTATCTGAATTTTTTGAAGACTCATAAGAATATTCAATAATTATGTGTAAGGCAATTTATCAAAGTCATTTGCTTTGCTGGAATGCAAGTTTTAATATGCAAATGGAAAGCAAAATCACTACTACAGCTGCATATAAATACTATTTCTCACTTCCCCCATGTTAATTTCAATGCTGACAAAAGAGAAATGAATGCTTTTTATTTAATATATTTGCTACAGTTCATTTCATTATGGATAAGATTCAGCTATATGTTACAGAGTGACAGTTTGATTTGGTTTTTCTTGAATATTTGGGAGCTTTTTGAATGGAGAAAGATATGGCATACACCAGAACAATGCTTTACTTCATTTTAATATTCAATATTATATTCACAAATTGAATTAGCTGAAAGTCCCTTAGTAAAGCTTCTACGGATTAATGCAGATTTATGCTATCAAGCAGCTTTACTGTGGCTTTGTTTACCAGTTCTACATTTATAATATATACCTTAAGATGATATGTCAGAGGCAATTCTTGCTGGAGCAGCATTAGTAGAAGAAACTGCTGTATTTCTTGTGAAAGTATGAAAGCCCTTGGTATCAGAAAAAAAAGTACTGAGAACCTGAAATTCAGTGTTGGACAGAAACTTAAATGCTTTTGAACTAAATCCCAGTCAGTAAAGTGAAAATACTCAATATGACTCATAGGGACTCTGATTCAAACTTAGAAATAGTCAGTAATAATTCAAAATGCTACTTTTGAATAATACTGTAGTAGACTGGAGAACAGGGGCTGAAATTCTATGAATTCCAAGGAGGGAATTCTGCTGCAGGTTTAACTCAGTGCGGGCTGTGCTTCCAGAAGCACTTCAGCAGTGTTGATGTCTTGTAGCAACACGAGTGCACATATTCTTCTATTCAGAGGAAGTGGGGGAAAAAACCCACTGATGAAGATTTAAAAGTGATAAAATTTTAAATTCGGTAATTCTATATTATTATTTATTTTTCCTATTGCTTCAGGTTTTTTTGAAAACAATAATAATAAAGAGGTAGATGAGTGAAGCATCATTGAAATGGTTCCAGAGAAAAGGCTAGAAATACAGATGATGGGAAGAAATAATGTAACTATATTTCACAAACCAACTGCTTGTTTAATCTTTTGAAATGTGTAGTTTCATGGTCAGTAATGTAACTTTATGCTTCTCTGTTTATATCAAGAATAGAACAGAGAATCTTAATAATATTCTGTTAGGAAATAACGTTTGAATATCAATACACCACAAAATTACAAAGCATGATTTCCTTATTGGAAACAGATATTGCTTCTCACACCTTGTGATTCTACTAATCTTTTCTATTTGTTTTTCCACTTTCCTCTTGAATTTATTTTGTTTTGGTGTCTGTTTTCATTCTTTTTTTAATTCATATTTTTCCTTTCATTTCCATTCACTTTTGTGATCACCGAGTCATTCAATACATGTTTCCAATGCATAACCTATGTATATATAAACTACGTAATAGATCTGGAGTAATATGAAACACAGTTGGTTTGCATTAGATGTCTCTGGTATTGTTCTTATTTGAGCAGTGTTTCTATGAACATCTGCTGTGGGACACTTCTCTTTTATGCTAAATATGACAGAAAAGTAGCAAAAATGGAGGATGTTTTTAAACATATTTTCCAGTTTTTAAGTGTAAATGAAATGAAGACAATGACAGAACCCCACCAAGTAGATAAAACGTTATCATCTGTGTGATTACATATGTGTATATGTATGTATGAATGTGTAAAATTTTTCTTCTGTGGCCAACGTGTCACTCCTAGATTTCCAGACTACTCTACCCTTAGAAGCTAGCTGCAATTCAAATTGACAGCCAAGTGCAAAAAACCAAGGTTCTTTTCCCAGTCTGTTATTGGCAAGGAACAAGTTCTGTCCTACATGTGCACGTATATGGAAACCCTAAACCTATCAACACTGGCACTAAAATCTAGGAACTCTTATTTCATTTATTGTGGCTTTGAAATATGCTTTTGAAATATGACACACATGCTAGCCAGCACACATTTCAAATGGCTGCCTTTAATCTTTGCAACTCCCCTTTTTGTAATATCAACATACATTCCTCGTTACTTCACTCCCTAGCACTTTGGAATAATCTGGAAATGAAATGACTTTGATGAATCATTGTGACACTTACAGCCCTTGAAAAGTAAGAGAAGGATGACTGTAAAAAACATTGGATTTATGATAGTCTGTCTAGGCTTGTTTAGAAGCAAGTTGTTAAAACAATACGTCTACTTCCTACTCATTGCTTAAATGTTTAAGAAACCAAATGTCAGAGGACTAGCAATGAGGACTGACTTATGGCAGCAACTTCACTTCTGTCAGTAAACAGGGTCAAGGGGACAGCATGTGCCGTCGCTGCCTCAGCAAAGTTCTGGATGAGGGTGCCCAGGTCTGCCAGTAGCTCTTGGCAGTTGGTCCAGTCCTTCCTGGTATCAGCCCCCTGTGGTTTATAGCCACTCCCAAAAAGTTCAAACCCTCTTCACAGCTCTGTAGAATTATTTAACCTCACAATCCCCTGCCACTCTTCTCATCTTTACAGCTTCAGAGACCTTCCCAGGTCCCACTCCAAGACATGACTACGGGCTGATTCTAGTCAAAATGTGCATTTTCTGAGTAATTTGCTTTTTAGCCATCCACTCTAAATCCCTTATCTCAGAACCTTCAGCCCACAGCACGTGTCGTTCACTTGCAGTTCAGCTCAAAGTTGTCTGCTGGAATGTTTGGTGACAGAAGCCTGAACTGGTTGACAGAATCCATACAGTTTGCTCACTTGCCACAGGCAGCAAAGCTCATCATCTTCTCAGAACCATCCTTGTCTCTAAAACTCAGATATAATCTGTGTTGGGATCAAAAAACAGAAGGAAAAGAAGGACCATGATAGCCCTATCTTGGAGCATCTTGGTTCTGTTGCATTGCTACACTTAAAAAGCACATTTCCTTCTCTGTCCTCTGTAGCATACTTCTTCAAGGTAGCCATCTCTTCCAGAGGTCCTCTGAAAGGCCAAAAAGTTGTCATTCAACATAACAGGCTTTCTGGGGGCTGAACTGCCAGTCTGGTGCTGTAAGCCACACACAATATTACAATAAAATTAAAAATAAAAGTAAAATTCTGTAGTAATTCAGTTACAAAGGAAAAGAGCTGCACACAAACTGCAGTTTCTCCAGTCTAGTGATATCTAGCTTAGAGCAGCTTTTAGTTACAAATGTTTTTTAAAAAAAGAAAAAAAAAATCTATTTAATATTGCATGTGATAAACTCTCATCACATGGGTGCTCCCAACAGAGCTGGCAGCCTGTGTGCTTCAGCATCTAGCATTTTCTCTAAGTTGAAAGTCAGTGTCTTTCATTCTCAAGGAAATTACTAGTCTTTAAATACTGAAACGAAATGTTTTCTTCTTTTTTATGCCTTTTCTTTCTACCATTCTCTAATTTAAGCGAGGACTGAAAGTTTCTAATCTGTATCTGCTCAGACACCTCTTCTTTGAATATGCATTATTCCTTATTCTTCCTTGTCTTCAGGAAGAAGAAAGTGAAGTAACTTCTACGGAAAACATTTTTAAGTTAAAATAAATCATTCTTTGGATATTACTATTCTACAATTACATCATAGTGACAAATAATTTACCTGAAAATATGTATATTTAAAACATCACTAAAAAACAGTTGTCTTTCTCAGAATAGATTCCAATTCCACCCCTGCATTGGTTTGGCCACTTTTTTTTTTTTTTTTTTTTAAAGAACTTGAGCATGCTATTTTATAATATACATATATATGTACTTATACAATTAGGTTAAATATTTCGATTGTCCTAAAATATTTCAGGTCCCTCACAACTGAGACCTTTTCTTCTGCCTTTTGTGGTATAACTATCCTGAAGGCTGGAATGGTGCAACCGTAAGTGCGCTGGGACAGATCTTTGTCTCTAGAAGCTGTGACACCTCAGCAGAGTGCCACCATGCTATTGTATTACCGCAGCAAGAAATAAATCAGTTTCTGATTTGAAATTCAGCCTAAATGTTATATCATAAAATCCTAGTGAAAATCCTCAGGAAGGGGTTATGTCTGGAGTTTCTCAGTAAAAGATCCTTCTCCCATTCTCTCCACCATCCCAAATGACAGTTGCTTCAGCTGACCTCTCTGCTGAAGTTTCAAGACTATCTTTCTGCTCTACAGTTTCCTCCTTAATTCTTCAGCATAAGTGAACTTCCGTATTGAATGACCCTGATTTATTCACCATGAAACACTGGAGTTATAAATTTAATTAAACAAAAAGTTCAAAATGAATGACTGCTCTGGAATTTAAAATCTAAGTAAATACAGTATTTAATATGACCGTGACTTACATTACTGGGAATTATAGTTTCTTACCAAATATACAGTTTTCTGTTTTACTTAATAGCAGAAGTTAATTTACATGTGTATCAGAAATATTTATTCAAGACAGAAACAAAAAAATCAGCCTGCCTGAAGATAACCTTATTCTGATTGAATTTTCAATCGCTAATATTATGGTACTGTTACCATGTTGTAACATTCTTAGATAATTTTAAATAATTCAGAATGCATTAAGAACACATAGTAATCATTGTTTTGCTTTGGATCATTACATGAGATACATTTGCTTAATGTCCCTCTTGTTCACAAAGAAAAGGAATTTCTAATCTAAGGAAAAAAATAAACCATTTTCTCAAGGTAAAAAGGCTTTGCAAAATCTTCACTTTCCTTCCTGGGAACCCACAGTTTTAGCAAGAGCTTATGGAAAGACAAAAGTACACTGTCTTCTTTACAAAGTTCACTATAGGTACTTATGCCGAGTTGCCATCATATGCAGGGTATAGACCAACAAATCGGTGTCTTTGGTGTCTTCTTGCCAAAGAAGAGTTAAGCAGCTGGAGATTTAATTGCTGAACAGACAGAAAAAAAGACCCTATATTATGTCATCAGAGGCAGGTGTTTTCTTTTATTATAATTTGTGCCATGAGGTTTTAAAAAATTCACGTTTGTAGAGTTAACTTATTCCGAACTTTTCTACTTTTATAAGAAAAACTTTTGCCTGGTTATTTAGTTGCTAAAATGAATGGAATTGTTCTCATTTTCACCACTTTCACACCAGTGTATCTTCACAGAAATCAGGCCTTAGGTAATTTTATACTAGACAGAGAGGAAGATCACTTAAATGACTAAAAAATGAAATATTTCCCAGGAAACAAAGAATTATCCCAGCAGTGAGTTTTAAAAATCACTTAAAATATCATCCACATGCCATAGGTTTACAAAGCTTCACCTATATTGGGGGGGGGGGGGGGGGGGGGGGGGGGTTGTCCCTGATGGCCGTGCCCCCCCAGGTGCGGGCCAGCGCCATCGGGGGGGATGGGGGGAGTCCTAATTATTTATTTATTCTTTCAAGTTATTTCTAATTTGCCTGTGCTTTGTTTTACCTCATGGTCACTCTGACACTTCTGCTGAAATAAGAGGTGAATGGAAAGATGGTTAGTGCAAGTGGCAGCAGTAAACAGCTATCGTGGACTAATTTAGGTTTTACTCCTCTTGCATAATGCGCAGAAAACTAACCATAGTAGAGTTCCAATAACAAGTAAAGGTATCTCTCAACATCATGCTCCTTATATGAAATCTAAAGAGTTTGGCTTAACCTATTCCTGGTTTGATATGTAAATATGACCCAAATTTAACCAAATGTGTTTGAAATACTTCTATTTCACTACACAGAGTTACTGAATCAGTAACAGAGCTGCTGACCTCTTCATGTATTATTTTAGGTATATGTTACTTAAATAGACTTGAATATAATAAATAATCTTAAATAGCTATAAATGCTTTCCAGTAGTTTTCTTATATGTGTGTGTCATGGTTTTGTGATTTTCGGTTATTGGTATCCCACATCATAACATCATGTAGTGGATATACCTGGTTCTCAGAAGAGAAGGACTACTACAGTCCCCACGGTACTTTGCTCCTCTGTTACCATTTCCAGCCGGAGGGAAAAGATAAAAGCTCGCAGTATAAAAACTTGCAGATCACGAGACCTCGCCCCCTTTTTCCGCCATCTCTCGTCTTGGCAGCACCTCGCTCTCCAGCCGTCTTATCGTCGGTAGTAGAGTAAGGCCTACCTTGATTTTGGGACATTCTCTCTCTCTGTATTGGATTTATCAGTTTAAATTGTAATTATATTGTATTATAGTGTGTTGTTTTGCATTCCGATATTTTATTTAGTAAATTAGTATGTTTCTCCTCAGATTGTTGCTGCTGTTCTTTGCTCTCAGGGCCATCTCCCTACCCTTTTCCCCTTTTCCCGGGACGTGGGCCCTTGGGTCCCCCGTCCCCTTCGTCACGGAATCGGGCCTAACGCCCGTAAACCGTTGACAGTGTGGAATATGAAGTACACATGGATTGTTTATAGAGAGACTAGATGATTCAATTCCTCAACATTTTGACAATTATTTACTAGTTTAAAAGTCTTACTAAATATCTTTGAAGTATTTGCTTAAAAAATAAAAATTCATTTTATACATCTCTGTGCCACTAATGTTTCAGTGCTATTTGTTTGTTTGTTATTTGTTAAAATTCACATCTGAAGTGTAATAGCTGAAGATACAATCTTGTCAAGATCCACATGATCGCTACAATCTTCTGTCATATAGCCATACAAATCAGCAAATAAAATGTAATCCTCCAGTTGTGTTGGGAATTAATGAACATAATTTTTTAGGCCTATGGCAAATACATCTCTACTAGCAATCTGTGGGGTCTGAAAACCAAGAGTAGTCCTTAAATGGAGCTGTGATATCGAGTACTATTGGAGTTTTTGATTCTTGTGGGTATGTGTTGCATGGAGAACGCTGGGAGAGCAAATGATGTCTTGAAGTGTGCAGTGTTACTGTATGAAGTACATTAAAGAACCAACAAAAATAAACTTACTGAGATGCTAACTTCCCTGCACCAAGGAAAGCTCAAAGCAAGGCGTAAGAAAAGAGATGTGAGTGCTTGTATGACTATAAACTCACAGACAACTTCAAAGTATGTTGCATTTTTTTCACACAACAGAGTAAATGAAGCTTAAATCTGTGGTCAGCTAAGCATTTTATAAAAAGCATTCAATTAGATTTATATCGAAGATTTTGATTCTCCGCTGCTCTTTCAGCATATAATTGGACATGTATTTGCATACAGTTAAGAATTCACCAGCATTATTTATTCCATTATAAAAGCTAAACATTTAATTTCAACTGTAATAAATTAAAGCTATATTTGTTTATGGACCCATTTTAGGTTTTCTTTATTGGGATATTTGTGACAGTTTTCTTGGCTAAAACTGGCAAGAAAAGTTGTAAAATGGGTTAAAGTCATTGCTGTAATCTTATTGCTGATCCACAAAAAGGAAGATGAGTAACAGCATGTTACTGAGGAAACACTAGCTTTACAGAAAATAAATTTTACTACTGTTATTTTAAAATGTGAGTTCTCCAGAAAATCACACAAAGAGTAAAGAGCAGAAAGGAGTTCTGTCTTTTCATAAGAATATTCATATTTGATATATAAAATATTCCTACATGGAAAGGTCTAAATAGTCTTCTGTGAGTTTTGATAGTTGCTGGTGTTTTGTCTTGGTTTTGTATCTGTTGCGGTTCTTCCAGCCAACAGCTGATCAGTCTGTCTCTAATATCCATTCCTTGCATTGTGTTCAAAACTTCTAAAAAAGCATATCTCAGTTTAAAGAAATAAAAAACAATCCAGCATAAGATATACCATAATCCTAGGCTAAAGTTAATTAAACATTTTTAGATAAGGTTAGAGTGACCTTCAGTATCCACAATATCCATTATAAGCAGTTGAAGCACAGTGTCTCCTGAGATTTGATGGGGGAAAGAAGGGGAGGAGGGCTGAAATGTTTAATTTTGGTACTGCAAACTGGGAAGATAAGAGAAAAATCTGAAATAAAACATAGCATTTTTCTTTTTTTTATTCTTATTCTGAAAAGACTGTGAAAAATTTTAACAGGTCAAGAATGAGTTCGTAACGTATCATATGAGTTTACCTAATCCAGCTGCCTGTCTCAAACAGTGGTCAGAAGTGGGTACCTAAAGCAGAGCAAATGTCTGTGTTTCTTCCAGCCCTTATTTCCCCTGGTAGTGATTTGCAGTTTATGAAATTTCTACTTATAAGGCATAATATTTATATGTTTTATTTCCCGAAGTTGTTCTACTACTCCTTGAACTTACATAAATTTTGGCATTGTATGATATCTAGGGCAAGGAGTTTCTCACCTTAGTTGCATGTTGTATGAAACTACAGAATTTTCTTTATGACACTGATTCTTCTTTTGTATTTTGATAATTGTTTGTCCATTTTTTTTCTCTCCTGAAGCTTATGGTTTAAACAGATTAGTGATTAGAAAAAAGTTTCAGGAATTGAAAACTGTAGTCAAGCTGAGTATATCTCTTCAGGAAGTGTTCAGATAGCATTTTATTCTCCCAAGAAAGCCATTGGAAAATACAGGTTTTGTACCAAAAGTGATTAGACTTTTTCTGTTTTGGTTTAACTTGGGAATGCCATGTCAGCCATTTTTCCCTTTATAGTGGCACACCTGGAACTATAGCACTTGCACCAGCAAACACAGTCATGGTTTTGTAGGATTGGAAAGATTTGGAAGCCTCACATGATTTGCAGGGTGAAATGGGACATTTTTTTTTTCTCCTGTAGTCCCATGTTGCCACATCAGGCCTAAGTTGCCGCTCTATTTGCCTTCAAGCTTGAATATAATTTTAAATATTTACCATGCAGGTCTTTTTGTATTGGTTTTTTTTTGGGAGGAGGAGGGGAGGGGAGGTTATGACTTTCTGTGTTTGTTTTTGTTGTTATATTTGACTAGATTAACATCTAAAGTCAACAAATGTCCTGCTTAGTGAATGCAAAGTCCTGAAGTAGAAAGGAGAGAAAGAGGAGACCAAGTGATAATAAAGTTGAGATGATTAAGAAGAACTCACTCATTTCAATGTATATATACTTAACTTTCAAACTAATTGGTAGACAAAGTCTACCCTTGAAGTTCTTTGAAAATTCAGTGCAAGGAGCTCCCTTTATTTCTTATCATATAAGCAGATACCTTACTTTTCGGATACAAGTACACTAAGGTGTCTGAAACATACATTGAAATTTGTCTGGAATTTGCTGAATGAAATGATGTTTCTTTGGAACTCCCTTGGATGAACTAGTTTGCTTGATATTCTTTAAAAAAAGAAACATCCACAGAATAACTGTGTTACTGATACAGAAATCTGTGAAAATTCTCAATAGAAGATCAGTTTTTTGTTCTCATGTTTTGATTGATTGTGATTTGTCTAAGCTGCTTCTTTTTAAAAAGATTTCTAGCATATTTAGTAGAAAAAAAAGTTAGGTTGTACGAGGAATAGAGCCATAACTCTTTCAGTATGAAAATCATCATTGTGTCAGAGAAGCTAGCAGAGCTACTCTGCTTTGCATCAGCTGAGAGTCTCCCCCCGGTACATGCATGAACCCTTGTTTTTCCTGAATGATGAGAGCAAACCTCAGAGTGCAGCAGGCAAGCAGGTCTATGCTGTGCAGTTAAGCCACACAAATCTCAGTTTTCATTGCTGGATTTAATTATCATGTAACATTTCCTATAAGTCTGAACGTTCTGAAGCAATTTATACAAAAATCCAATAAGAAAGAAACATTTAATTTCCTGCTGTAGTTTGCAAGGCCTTGAACTGGATTTTATTTTCATGGAACTTTCTGTGGGCCTAAAAGCCTCTTTTAGATTTACTGTTTGTCATTCATATAGATCGAATGTAGCATGGTTTTTTTAGACTATATCTGACACAATCCAGTTTTGAGTGTTTTTTTTTTTTTAATATAGGAATGTATTCAGTGATTTTTACAGCTTAGGCTTTAAATTAGCTTGATTAGATATAAAGGAAAAAAAAACAGTTCAATTTTCTTATTGTATTGTAGTTAATATCTCCTTGCCTGTTAGTTCGTTACCTTTTTTTCCCCGAAAAATAGATGTCCCTCTGTCTGCAGCACATATGTAATGTCACCGAAAGCATAACTGGAGCATGTGCCCTTTGTGCCTCTGTAGGGGTGATGCTCCAATG
Organism: Numida meleagris; assembly: GCF_002078875.1. NCBI lineage: Eukaryota > Metazoa > Chordata > Aves > Galliformes > Numididae > Numida > Numida meleagris. The sequence goes on from NC_034409.1 coordinate 93,409,878, forward strand.
GCCATTTCTTCATGTTTGTATCGAGCTATCTGGAAACACTGCTAATTATTGCTAACCTAGTCTGTGACACATGAATTCAGTCATGCACTTTCAAGCATAAACTGAGTAACAAGCCAGTCCCTTGCCATATCATTATAGCCTGTCTTACTCTCCTACTTGGGACACTGGGGGAGAGGATTAACGCCATAATGCATTTGAAAGGCATTGTGTGTGACCTGTGAACCTTGTAGTTAATCTCTACTGTCTGGAGAAGTAACGAGAAACCTTAATAATCTATATTTTTTCAGATGATGTCATTTGTGCAAACACATTATATACAGTATTTTCTCTTCATTGAGACTGGAGAAAAATGTCAATGAGAAGAAAGAAATGAAGAAAAAACGATTATAAAACAAAGCAATCATACAATTGTACAACCTGGTCTAAGCAGTGAATATCATCATTAGCAAGTGCAGCCAATCATTTCTTTTCTTTGTCGCAAGTCTATATATTGGATTTTTAACTAGTATTTCCATAGCTATTGTATAAACAATATAAAGGTTTTTTTCCCCTGGTTCTAAAAGAGATGTACTGATTAGGTAATTTGTGGCATTGGGTCAGGTCTGGGGATTTCTCATTCTTTGAAAGAAAGACAGCTCTTTTGCAGTCTCTGTGTCCTTGGAGACTGTTAAGAAGGTTATTCTTTTATCAGTTTAGATGCTTTTCAAATGCTTAGGACAGTGCGTTTTATCTTTTTATTGTTTGTTTTACTATTTAATGACAAATTTCCACCTTTTCTACAATATATCCTTTTTGTTCATATTTTTTCAGTGGTTGAGGTTATCATTTTGTTATTGCAAATAATATGTAATAACATTGATTATGAATTCTTGCACAAAAATATATAACTTTATTTTGTTCTTTTAAAGGTATTTTGAGACAAAGGATGAGCCCTGCTACCTTAGGTAGTATTCTTTCTGGTGAGACTGTTTAATTTCAGTAGGAACACCTGGTGACAGAAATCTGCAGAAGGCTGAAAAACAGGGTTTTATAACTATAGCTGGTATATTACTCCAAGCAAGTGTAACTTCTTATGGCCAGCCCTCACCCATACCCATTATACTTTAACGTGAATGATCATGCTCTAACTTACTAATAAAATCGATAAGCTCAAGCTTTAAACATATCATGAATTCGTAATGCCATATTTCAAAATTTTTTGATGGTTGGGGAATGCTTGGTTGCTCAGCTGTACTTTGAATTCAGTTGAGAATGTTTGGCTGAATATTTCAAAACATATGCAAAAGCGTACATACAAAAGGCACTCAGCTGTAAATTAAGTATTTAGAGTATACATACGTATCATATATTTAAAACCTAAAATAGTAGTATTTAGATACTTATAACATTGAGTCTCATAATGACTTTGATCTGGGTAGAAGATATCTTTCACAGAAGAGTAAAGTAAAACGTTTCATTAAACAATTTTTTTTCAGAATTTCAGAATAGATTTTTCTTTCTCCAGTTTAAGTGTCCAACACGAGTGGCACCACATGTGATTTTCAGAGTTGTTAAGGATCTATGACTTTTCTTGATTTCAGTTATAAAAATGATGCTCTCAAAACCTGTGAAAGTCAGCACAGAGGAGGATAGTTTCAGGAATGCGAAGATATGTTCCAACACAGCAACCGTTTTGTCAGTATTGGTGACTTCAACTTGTAGCGCATTAGTGGTTTAATAATAAAACTGGGTCTTGACATCAAATTTCTGAGGTTTTATTTTAAGTGTTTCATCTACTAGAAATTCACAGAGATTAGTTAGAATGTAAACTGTTGCTGTCTAATTAACATGTTTCAAATTATTTTAGGTTTTACTTGATGACCCAAGAAGGCAAGTTAAAAATTTCCTTTTTTCTCCCTTTACATGAATGCTTTCTATTAAAATAGAGGGAAAAACAAACCCCACAAAAATAACAGAGGTTTGTTTTACTTATTGCATTTTAAATAAAAAGAAAGATAAAAAATTCATGCAGTTCGCTTTTCTCATTTTTGAGTAGTTTTGCCCAGGGATGCTGCCAGTCGTTCACCAATGTCCTAAGGTGGGATCAGCCTCCTCCTGATTCTTCTCTCCTCTTTCTCCTTCATTTCAGCAATTGCTTATGCACTATTTTCAACAGTTCTCAGTTGATGTAATAATCTCCCGACTTTAGTAGGATCAGGAATTTATAATCAAGTGTTTAATGACTATTGTGCCTATGTACACGGTCCCATGAATATTCCAATGAATATTTCTGTTCTTTTGAGATGAAATAATAACATAGCGTGGCAAGGAATTGATGGAACCGTATAGCACGGATAATAATAACAATAACAGAAGCAAGAGTCTTTATTAAAAAAAAAATAATTAAGAAATGCAGATAACAATTGCATTTAAAGCAGATTTTAGACATCAGAAATACTCTCCCCTGCTTTCTTATTCCTCTGAAGCTGCTTGTGTCTCTAGCACAGCCTTGGTCCAAGACCAGGACTTACTGACTTTAAGGCCAATAAGATGACTGGACTTCTGTTTTATAAAACAACAAAAGAAAATCAATTCTTCATAATACACTTTCACATTCTTTAGGAGCTTTTAGTGTGGACATGGTCCTTTCGTCTCTTAAAATACACTCTTGGGCACTTAGGTTTGCATTTCGCTAAGAACGTCTATTTATTTTTCATACTGATGAACTCAGCTCCCATTGTGATTTTTCTGCTAAGGAAATATATTGAGAGTATTAAAGCCATCTGTCTCATCTCAAGGCTGCTATTTAACAAAGGCTTCTAATGGTCAAACTTATTCAATATAACAAAAGTAGATGAAATGAACAGTCAGCTCTTCTGTTTAAGAAACTAATTACAAGGGATCTATAGTTTGGAAAATGAACCATTCACATTCTGTTGCATGTGTTTGGGTTTTTTGTTTGTTTGCTTTTTCTTACAGCTTGACCACTCCTTTGTACTGTCCTTTGATTGTCATTTACTGACAGCTGAAGTCTGTTTTCAGATCTTTTGTACAGTTCTAATCTTGCGATAAAAATCACAAGTTTGGCTGATAATAATCAATTATAATCGTTGTTCACAACACTTTTTAAAATACTTTCATTTAAAATGTGTTTTCATATGAAGACAGACTATCAAAATTAATGTATGCAATAATTTATTCTCATGAAGCACAACAATAAAATATTTTGTACTTAAGATTTGGAACAAAATTATATTAAAATAATTCAATTATACTATTTTCCTCCTGCAAGTAAGTACATCAACATGCTCTAATGTACAATTTTTTATAAAATTAACCCATACTTTTGGAAAAGAAGGTCTCTTAGTGAAGGCAGATTTTTTTCCAGGCCAGATGGAGTTACAGTTTTTTGCTCTTATAAACTACTAATAAATATGTAATTACTTATGAAATTTTCTGCATCAGCTACACAATCTGAAAATAATTAGTTTTTTTCCCTAGGCTTTGCAGAGAAAGCCCTAATTATAACTTTGCTAGAGTTTGAATACATTTTTAATAGTTTCTTTTCTTTCATTTTATTATTTTTTCATAACTGTGGTATTCTTTAACATTACTATGTGGTCGCTATGGAAAGAGTGAAGGTTTACACTTATTGACAAAAAGCCCTGTTCTTGGGGCATCTGCTTCTCAATGAAAGAACCTGATCTCCCAGTATGAAAGGGTTCCCAGAGTTACAGTGCAACAGACCAAACATCTACAACACACTACACTGCAGTTGTTAATATAAACCCTGGAAAAGCTGAACACGCTGGTACACAAACAACACTCTTACATGCCAGTGGCTCTGTTTTCAGTGACTGAGACCCATGTGCCTCCACTGAGTCTTCTCCTGATTCTGATGTGCCTGGGCACAGGTACCAGAAACCCTAACATGAGGTTGGCATAGGGGATTTTCTAATGTATTTCTTTCTGATAGCAGCACACCTACAATGATGCTTATAATCTTTTTGCAATTCATACTTAAAAAGGTATGTTTATTTGTTCTTCTGACACTACTTCTGCTGTTTACTTTTTCTATAGCTTAAGGAAATGAAGATTTTTTTTTTCTAATAAGCAGATGTTACAGTATTTTTTTAAATCATCTAGTCATCATCATTCAACCTCCTGCCCAAATGAACCCTAAGTGCCTTTTGTGCTACTCGGGGACATGAGCTGTACCACCTATCCTTATGGAATTAATTTTTAAACTATATGCAGTGAGTTTAGAGAGATGAGAGGTAATTCACTTAGGTGTTCTCAATTGCCTTGTCTCTCTTAATCACATAAAGCACATATCTACCGCACCTTCATACAAAGACCATGAATACCTTGTAGGAGTTAAGTTAGATAGAGAACAGAAGTAATTATTTCAGCAACTACTTCTACTTCCTGTAGACTTGAGAGTAGCCAGGAGCTTTTTGCAATATATAAACACACACACAAATTATAATATTTAATCCCAGCATGTTAGAGGTTTTTTTTTTTTTAATACTTTGCATGCTTAACATTTTTAAAGTCTCATCCTGGGTAGCACTGTTGTTTTCATGTTTACTGCAAAAGGTAAATAAGACTCGTACCGCAGCTTTTAAGTTTTCTCTGCTCCTATTACATTATTTTCTCTGACTTGATTCTCCCTCTGCCTTAATTTGCATTCATAATAAAAGGAGGCAGAATCTTCCAATTAATTAGATTTTGCCATCTAGCATACTTTAACCATGTAATTTGTCATATACATCAAGTAACCTGGGATTTCAAATAAGCAAATAACTCTTAAATTCTTTTTCACTACATTGGAACTGGGCAAAACTTCTTTAATTAGAAAAAAGTGAGCATAGACTGAAAAATAGATGTTGTTTGAATGATAGGGACTTAAGGGACATGATGTTCTCAGTGTATCAGTGTAGCAAACTTTTTCTGAGTCCAAAGATTTTTTTCCTTTAGTGCTGCGAATCCATATCAGCTCTGGAATGGAGTACTAAATAAATGTGATACATAGCTGAATTAAGTGAAACACAGGTAAAACTTGAAACTTTCTTTCTTATTTGCTTTCTGTCTTTCACACCTTTGTTGAATGCTGAAGACTGAAAAGTGTAGCCTGATATTTTTTCCCTCTACTGAGAGCATCTCAGCACGAATTCTACCACAACACATGACTATGACATGCTGTATTGATGGTGAAAATTTTATTTTATTGAACAGGTAAAACTTATTCTGAAGATTTTAGATATTTTTTGAAATTGCTTGGTGAATTTTGTGTGAGATTACCTCCATATATATTTATTATCTTTTTAGTTTTGTATTCAATAACAAAGACTTCAACTTCTGCCTCAGAAAAATAAAAATGTATTTTAAAAATATTTCAACTGTTTTGTGATTTGAGGTTCAGATAATTTATCATTTGTGAAAACCTACTCGTGTATTGATAAAGTATTTCTGATAAATACTTTTCTGATCAAAACAAATGCTAGTTTCACTCACAATTTAAACAAAAATAATATCTGTCACAATGTGTACTGGAATGATTAATTTGTGTGCATAGCATGGGTACGATTTTTTAGAAGGCAAAATCCTAGATTCCTACATCCACATTTTAAAGCTTGTAACGGAGCTCCAATGTAAAAATATAATAATAATCATAGAGATGGAAGTGGTAACAGGGATGGGCTACAGAAGAGTAATTTAAAAATACTGCCTGGGGATATAGGGATAGTGTTAACAAAACCTCAGCTTGGCTTAAGACTTGCCAAGAGACATAAAGTACAAAAAAAAGAGTTCCTGCCACCAGCTTAGCAGTAACAGGCTGACGAAGAAAGATGTGGGACTGCTGCTGAACCGGGGTGGAAGATGATTTAATGGCAGTGGACACTGGTAAGATTGAGATCACAGAAAGAGCTCGAGGCACTTGCATCAGCCTTCACTGGCAAGGTGTCCCAGGTCTCTCTGCTTAGAGACTGGCTGCATGGAAAAAGAGACCTGCCAGCAATGACTGAGGATTGAGTCAGGTATTGCAATCATTTCACCTCTACAAGTCCATGTTATTGTTTCAGAGGCATACACATAGGAACATTTATTTTTTTCACCACACTTTAGGTCAAAACAAATCATTAAAATACCAAGATGGTCTTTTTAATTTGTCTCACTTCCCGTCTTCTTTTATTTTTCCGACATACTTATTCCCTTCTTAAATTTTTCCTGACATATCTTAAATTTGTGGCAGTAAGAGAATCTATGGTCATGTTCAAATATCTCTCTTCAAGGAAAAGTACAAAATGAATCAGGGAAAAGGATGTGAGTAGGCAAAATTAAGTGCCCTGCTAATTTCGGCTAAAACGAATACTCATGAGAAAGAGGATGCTTTGTTTGTGACCCACCTGGTACAAGGTAATGAAGGGAAATGGGTCACCAGCCTGCTTATTGCTGTTAGGTTTGCTTGTCTAGGGCTGATTCTTCACTTGCTGGTTGTTATTAGAGACAAAATACTGGTTTTGGGTTCTGCACAGATGGGCTACAATATAATTGTTTATTCAAATTAATAGTGATAGGACAAAGAGGAATGGTTTCAAACTAAAGGAGGGGAGATTTAGGTTAGATGCTAGGAGGAAATTCTTCACTCAGAGGGTGATGAGGCACTGGCACAGGCTGCTCAGAGAAGCTGTGGATGCCCCAACTCTGGAGGCATTCAAGGCTGGGTGGGACGGGGCCCTGGGCAGCCTGAGCTGGTGAAGGGCAGCTCGACCTATGGCAGGGGATTGGAACTGGTTGGGCTTTAAGGTTCCTTCCAACCCAAATCATTCTGTGATTCTATGATTCTACAATCAATTATGTATTTATGCTTAGCTTTTGTCAACGGTTTATGAGTGTTTGGCCTGGTTCCATGACGAATGGGGTGGGGGACGCATGGACCCACGCCCCAGGGAAGGGAAAAGGGAAAAATGGTAGGGAGATGGGCCTGAGAGCAAAACAGCAGCAATGATCTGAGGAGAAACAAACTAATTTACTAAATAAGATATCGGAATGCAAAATAACACACTGTAATACAATATAATTACAATTTAAGCTGATAAATCCAATATAATGAGAGAGAGTGTCCAAAGTTAAGGTAGGCCTTACTCTAATACTGACGGTGAGACGGCTGGGGAGCGAGATGCTGCTGGGACGAGAGACAGGCAGAAAGAGAAAATCAGGTCTCGTGATCTGCGAGTTTTTATCTTTCCCTCTGACCGGAATATGGTAACAGGGTCACAAAGTCCCCTGGGAAATGTAGTAGTTCTTCTCTTCTGAGAACCAGGTACATACACTACATGATGTTATGATGTGGAATACCAATAACCGAAAATCATAAAACCATGACAGCTTTGAAGAGAATTTTATTAATTTAAATAGAAATGAAAAGAAAAACTCAGCTGCATCTGCATTAAAAGGCAATTTCTGTTATTTGATTTCTAAAAAATTGCTTTTAAAATTAATTGAATCTCAGAATATGTACTTGGAACTATATGTATTTTTCTTAATATTTTCATTTTTCTTGTTTGTTTTTAGTTCTTGTTAGACTATTACAGGCCTTGAATGCTATATCAACTGGCATAATTAATCATAAAATTCCTTGCCTGTGGAAAAAAATAGGAGGATTATAGCATAAACTTACAGAAAGAAGAATTTTAAAAAAGTGAAATGAAAAGGCTACCTTCATAATCTTACTTAGATGTGGGAGAACTCAAAAAGTGCAGGGCTAAATTCACCTAGGTGTATATATAGTAAAGATTTGAAGTGTGTTGTAGTCCTAAACTGTGGTGATCTGACAGGTTACAAAGAACATAAAAATTGTACTTTTTTGCCCCACTCCCTCCCTGCTCCCCTTTTTCTCTGTAAATAATGCTTCCACTGAATGCAGCTCGTGCAGCTGGCTCATTAGCCTACTGGAAGGTTGCTTCCTTCCAGTGCTGTAACTGGACTTGTAACCTCCATATAGGTAAGCCCTGACAAATCTCTTAATAACGGAGTCAATCTTGTTGTTTAATCTTAAGCAAAGTTTAACTCATGATAAAGAAATTGGAAACAAATTATTAAAATCTGAAAAAAAAAACCACAACAAACATAGCTTTATGCTTAGGATGGCATTTGGTTTCTAAGCTATCATATAGAAACTTTTCATCTAGAATCTGGATGAGCCCTCAGGAGAGGGAGAGAGGTTTTCAAAAGAATTTTCTCCCACCTTCTCGTTGTGTATATTTTAAAAGTCCTTTGAATAAAATAGGACAGTCCTATCTGAATTCTGAATGCATTTGGAGGAAGGGACTGTGCACAGGAATGAGAGGCTCTGTTTGCAAGCTGGTAAAAGGAGTTCTCTTACACAAAAACATAGCCTTCCTAAGTGAAAGGCATTACTGAACAATGTGTCTCTTGTTTAGGGAAAGAATCTCAGCTACACTGCAATTTTGTTAGTCTATTTGCTTCAAGAGAAATTTCACATTTGAGATTTGTAACTTCATTTTTCAATTAGTAAGAAGATACATCTCAAAGGTGATGGTGAAAAATAGAAAAATTGGCTTATTTCCAGCAGATGACAATGGAACAATTTCAGCTGATATTTTTAACACTTCCAGGAGGAATAATTTACAGTGTTAGGATTATTTGATTCCTTTATTAGGAGAATATAGATGGTGCACAAACTATGTAAATCAGAGTAAGGTTTTATTCTTTCTATATCCTTTAGTCTTTTTTAACTAGGACTAGAGGGAATGGCCTCAGGTTTTGTGAGGGGAGGTTCAGGTTTGATATTAGGAAGAATTTCTTCTCTGAAAGTGTGGTTAGGCACTGGAACAGGCTGCCCAGAGAAGTGATGGAGTCACTGTCCCTGGAGGTGTGTAAGGAAAGGGCAGATGTAGTACTCAAGGACATGGTTCATGGGCAATATTGATTGTAGGTGGACGTTTGGACTGGATGATCTTAGAGGTCTTTTCCTACACTATGATTCTATGATTATCAGCTAGCTCCACCAGCCATTTAAAAGCTCTGTTTTAGAAGAAATTATGTTTATGTCTTTGAGACTTTTTGCTCAGTAGATGTTGCATTGCCTTTAAGAAAAACAGCTATGTTCTATTTTAAGATTAAGCTCTTTTAAGAAATACATTTGAAAAAGCCTCAAAACATTCAATACTGGGGGGAAAATTAAATTTTATTGATGTTGAATTTCTTGAATATTCAATGACACTTTAATAACTACTTTACTGATAACACATCAAGGAATATATAATGCACTTTTGCAACTCAGCATGGATTTTCAGCTTAATGACTTTGCTCTGGTTATGAGACTGTCTATTTCAGAAATGATTTGCTTAGAAACAAAGTAATTCCTTGTTTCTTAACTCACCTTTGATTTCCCAAGGAGGACTGAAGGATCATGAAAAGCTTCAATTAGATATATAAGATGAGGCTGAAGGAGCTGTTTCCATGATATTCAAATGCATTTATCATATAAGACATTTTAGTCAGACAATTTGCACAGCATAAATGTAATTGTTGCATGTTACAATTACATTTCCTTGAACAACATACATATTTAGTTAGATAATCTTCTGTTGAAACTCATGTGAAATGAAAGAGGAGAGTCTGCAGAGCATGTCTCACTTCTGACCGAATACAGAGTACATGTGGCTTAGTTCAGCACCACCGAAAATCTAAACTGCATCCACTTGGAAAGCTTATGGCATTGCTTATTCTATCAGTTTCTAAGATAGTACCTGCAGCTTCAAACAGATCTTTGTCACCTCTTTAAAATGATTACAGAGATGAAAGGGATGTATGGTCTGCCAAATCTGAGGGGCCCCTCACTGGTGTCCAAATTTCGAATGGGCAACATTCAGAAGATTTATCTGTTCTTGTGGCAGCTTGGCAGACTGGGGCACATGGCATACTGTGCTGGGACAGGCTCTAGATTTGATAAGAGATTCACACAAGAGAAACAAAGCAATTCTGTATCCAGCTTTCAGTGGAAGCTCAAATATGAGATTGCCTCAGAAGTAGCATGACTGAACTTTGTTTTCTGTATATCTTTTTAAAATACTTAAATGCTGTGCTTTCTGATAAAGAAAGCAGAACTACCATCTATAGAAATGGAACTACCAGCTATAGAAATGACTGTGTGAGATGTTCCACTAAGCCCAGTTTTAGTGGTAATTCTGATTTTAAATATGCAGTTAAGTCTGGCTTAGTAATTTAAACATCTACCAGTAAAAGAAAGCCCTTACCTCAGCCTGAGCCAGGTGGGAAGTGTTTGTAAACCCCAACCTACTCTGCACACACGCTGATTTGCACACGGCTCCCTGCAGTGGTTATCCAAACAGCACAGTGTGCTTTATGGGGTCATCCTGGGACAGTCTGCAGGAGCACACACCGTTAAGTTTGGGGCTTTTTTCACATGAGGTATAAAGTATGTACAGTGACCTTGATCATGGAATGATGTGAGTCAGAATAGTTTTCTCTATATCAAGAACTGGGCACTAAATGAGTTCTGATCTTAAAAGCACAAATCTGAAAAAGAAACAAGAATTTGAATTATCTCCACTTATGGAAGAGTCATGGCTAAAGTTTTGTTCATTTTGTCTTTTGAGTCTAGCCTCCTTGTCACTTTTTAAATAGCTACCAGTTCTCATGTTCTCATATTTGTAGCTGTCAAATCTTAGTTGCTATCTTTCTTACTACATATTCCAGAAGTGAGATGACAGTTTAAAATAGATTTAGATTTCATTCCTGTGGATGGTAGCAGGGGGAACCCTACATCATCAGTACATGTGGATTCTCTTTGAACACACTTTAAGGTTTCTCTGATACTGTTCTGGTGACCTTCAGAGACTGATCTAGCCTTCTGTTTTTGCCAAAAAACGAGACAATTAAAATGTTCTTCTGAACAACTAGGGTAAGCTTTCAGAGTCCAGAGCATTTGTGCCCTAGAAACCAGGGAGAAAAGTTATTAATGAAATGAATCATTAGATAGTAGTCTCCCATGAATTTTAAATTGAGTTCTCTGGAGATCTCATGGGTAATAAGACGTGAAGTGACTCGTATTGACTTATCAAGAAAAATGCAAGGTCCTTTAGCAGAGAATCAGTTTAATAAAATAATTAAGCTTCTAAATACACCTTTCCAGAGTTAGTTTCCATTAGTAATCTTGTTTCATTTATGTTCTCGTAGTTAATATTACTACACAAAGCTGATGCTCTCACCACAAAGTTCCAAACTGGATATTGGTACTATATTTCACCAAAGTAATTTTCCCATCAGTTTTAAAGTGGGGACTAAGCATCGCTCATCTTCTTTCAGTAATTGTAATTCAACCAACTGGGCTGACTACTGAGGCTTCTATTTCACCTGTGTTAAATCCTAAAGAAATCTCAAACACAAAGTAAAAAAAACAGGATATGGCCCAGAGCATCTGTCCCCAGGAGAAAAATTAGTAGGATTTAACACTTGTCATAAAATTCATCTTTACTTCTCTAACTCTTAGCATTGTTGTTTGTTGCTAACATACACTTCATGCAATGCAGCTTCATTTTTGCATCAGGTGTTGCAGTCTATTTTCTATAAGCTTTGAAAGATTGTTGCTATTGGTAATATCTCAATGCAAACTTTAGTTCAAAATATTAAAGAATTTTACTGCAAATATGTTTTGGAGGTTGAAAGAACAAATGTGACTTTACTGTGAACTGGAAGCTTAAATTTTGTTGTCATTTTCACTGAATTTTGCTATCATATTGCACAGAATTCCTTAGGAATATTTTCCCTACTCTTTTACATAAGAAGATGCACACAATAAATAGCATAGTAGCATCTTAAAAAGTCCTGAAAAAACAGTCACTCTAATTTTATTTTTCTATTCAGTTTCTTCTAATAGAAAGTTAGAAATCTTCAGAGGACAAAATGCAGTGCATATTAAATGAATAGGTATATATAAACTCTTCACCTGGAGAACTGCATTGTTCTAACCTGTGTGTACTTCTTCAAGTTTCAACTTCCTAACTCAGTTTTGGTTCATACAGAGTCTTTGATACTGAATGTGATTGATGGACTGAAAAAGGCTAAGTAAATGATTTGTTGATGCAAAAAGTTGTTCTGAGGATTTATGTGATATCATTCGATTTTACAACTTAGCTAAATCTTATGAGAATAAATGAAGTTTGTGATCATAGGTAATTACAGAAACCAGTAGAACACCAGAAACTGCCATTTGGCCTCTTAGCTCTGAGAATCAAGATTTCCAACTCAAGGCACTCCTCAAAAAAAAATGGTTTTGCTGATGAATTTCAACAGAACAACAGTGGAGTCCTGCAGCCAGTTAGGTTAATCAGAAAAAATGTTATTACCTTTTTCCCCAAGGATGCCATTAATTTAACACTGGCACGCTATCATTAGTGCTGTGTGAAATGACTAATTTTCCCTCAGGAGGTGCTCATATATGAGGCTTGGGGTTTTCTGTGAGCATTCACAAGGCTATGTGAATCATAGGTGAGATTTTTTTGCCGCAAGTTCTAGGTAAAAACTGTGTGTGGATTGCTGCTTTTGCTTTTAATGTTATGACCTTTGAAACAATTTATGCAGTATCAGAGTTAAACCTCTAAGACTAACTTTATAGAGAGAATTAATCTAACTTCTTTACATCTCCAAAAATGCTTGCATTTTCTTGTTCAGCTCCAAGCTGCAACTGTGTAACACTGCCTCTTCAAAAGACTCTTGGTCACACTGAGGACATTTTTTGGTTTAAAAAAAATAAAAAAAATAAAAAAACAAAAACCTCAAAACAAACACAAAAACAACAACTAAGGAGAAATAAATGTATAAATAAATGGAAAGAGGAGGTAATTTTTCACTGGAAGGTAGAGCTCTGACTCCAGAGAATAAACTTCTGATTCACGTTTTGCAACATGAAAACTCTGTTTTTCATATGTTTTGCACAAAGGGAATGCACATGCATATAACTTTTTTAAGGGATAATCTCAATAGAAATTTGAAATAGAGCTGCACCTGCATTGATAGGCTAATCCCACAGGGAAAATCCAGAGGCAATTCAAGACATCTATGTGCAAAGAGAGGAAAAAAAAAATCCTTTACTAAGTTCCATGAGCAAATTTTTCCAAGTACTTTTACTTACAGAAAACAAAGTGAGCTCTCTGATTTTTTTACTCTTTAAAATAAACAAAAACAAAACAACACAACAACAAAAACTTGCAAACAAAAAAAATCACACCCCCTGTGATCTAAAATGAGATTTAATTCTTGAAGACATTTAGGATTTATTCTTCACCTGTTGTACTCAAAATAATTTCTCGAAGTTAAGATATGGCCTTTTCTTGTCAATTCTATTGACAATTGCTATTTTTCTATAATGCATAGCACTAAAAGTAGCTATTGTGCTCTCAGTCTCCACATTATCCGAGACTACTATTGAGAAACAAATTGGCTTATACTCTTGAATGATTGTGTTCCTTGTCAGGAGACTCAGTTTTGTGACCTTTGAGAAAATGTTTCAACTTCTTATTCCTCTTGATCTCTTTTGTCTCTTCAAATTTGCTTCTTTTCTAAAATAATTAAGAGGAGATATTGCCATATGTATGTTGAATGTTGAAGCCAAACTGTGCGTGGACAACAGGAGCAGTGAAAAATAACATTTAAATTCAAAATTTTTCATGTCTTCCCTAGCACTTGCATATTTAAGTTTTATCAGCAAACATGTATCTCTCTATCCTCTTACACATACTGTTGCATCCCATCTCCTCCAACTCATCAAAGCTCTCTTTTAGTGTAGTTAAAATACTTCTACCTCCTACTTCAGCTGAAGCAATTCCTATAAAATTTTGCCCTTGCCAGAGATGACTACTGGGCTTCTTCCCCTCTTTTCACCTGCCAGAACATCAGTTCCATGCCTAATGCAAAGAGATGGTTCTGGTGCTACATTCCCTCCACGTACAGATTGTCTTGAAGTTGTTCCCACAGTAGCATTCAGCTTTGGACCTGATACGGAGTGACCCCATCGTACCAAAAGTCTGAGTTAAGAAATCCTGTAGAAACGCACATGTGGCTACATGTTTTCTTGTATGATGTAGAGGGAGTCGGGGTGGGGGCAGCGGTTTGTTTTGGTGGGATTTGTTTTTGTTGGGTTTCTTTTTCTCTTTTAATCTTATCCTTTCTATCTTCTCTCACCTTGTAAAGCTTGCCTAACTTACTTGAAATGGTCACTTCGTGCAAAAACAATTACAGAAGAATGAAAAGGGCCACAATATAAAATGCTCAAATATCTGAGAAAGAATGCATCACAGTATTTGAGGAACTCTACTTGCACTGATGTTTTGTTCACGTCCAATAATTCAACATAGCACTGAAATCCCATCAAATGCCTTCTAGTGTTTTGCTGTGGGTAAAGGACATTGTGAACAAAGCACTGGAAATCCAGCCTCTGCTGATGGAGTTATACAACAATTGATAAAATAATGACAAATATAGAGTATATCCAACGTGGCTTGAGAAGGTAAGAGTAAGAACTAGAGTAAGAGAACACCATATATGTACAGTTAGGGAAATAAAGAACTGCATGGCACAAACACAACTGTCATCACTGGCAGTTTTGCCAGTGATCCTGTGGAGGCAAGGATGTACACAGACTAGACTGCATGCTCCAATGGTTATAAGAACAGTTCCGATCATCTTTAATTCCTGCTAACATGCTGAAGTCAGTAATGCTTTCTGAAAGGAAGAAATGATACAAGTAATTACTAATTTAACTGAGACTAGTTGTTTGTCAATGCAATGCTCCAAAATTATCACTAATTACAATATTAATTAACTTCTTTTAAAATAAGCAAAAGGAAACCACTAAAATTGTTCTCCGGGGCTTTAGGTTATCACTCAAAAGCTGTTTTACGCATCCTTTTCTATTTCTAAATTTTAACATTTATATTGCCTCTCAGTTTCTCTGTCTATAAAGTTGCTACAAAAAAGGTGCACCTTGAAAGCATTTGAAATTTTCAAGTTATTTTTGGTGAAAAAAAAATAGCAAGAGTAACTACAGAAAGAGAACAGAGATAGTAATTACATTATTAATCTAAAGATAATTTTTTCTCATTCCCACTAAGTTCATAAAATTATAAAACAGCCTCCCACTGTTAACTACAGTGTGATAGAGATCAGTATGTAACTGAATAATTGAAAGTATTTTAATTCGCTATATTATGTTTTCAAAGGGGAGGTTGTAAATCCATTGGTTTTATTTAAGAAATGCTTTTCCTAAATATAAATAAATATATGTAAATATATATAGGTATGCATATATGCTAAGTAGTGAGAGGAAAATACGATACATACTAGTCAAATTACAGAATGCTGAATACAAATACTTTTTTTTACAAATGAGTACACATGACGTGGAGTATGCAGTTGTACATGCTGCAATCAGTATGAAGTAATAACTTAAAATAATAACTCTAATTTATATGAGACTAAATATTTCTTTCATGTAATTATGTCCCTATCTAAGTATACATTTTTGCTTGAAGCTCAGAAAAATAGCTGAAAACTCAGACTGGACTTTCAATGAAAACTTTGAATAACTAAGATTACGTAGATTTTGAGTTTCAAGTTTCCAGCACTAAAGGACCAATTGTTGCCATTTCTCCTCATAAACATTTTAACATCTAGTAGCAGTACCAGATCATTTAACATGAATCTGAAATTCCTGAGAATGCAGCAAAATGGAGCTTAATGAATTGTCTCAAATTTTAATAGGATTGTGAAACCCGTAAAATTTTGCCCAAGTTATTCTTGCAAGTCCAGATTACACCCTTATCAGGAACAGAGATTTTAAAAGAATTGTCCACTGCCAGGTACAAATTCCTTGAAGAAAGATATGCATTAAAAATTGCAATAAGAGTCAAACTTCACAAATTTCTCAACTGAAAATAATTATATTTGAAAGTGTACTTTGAATAATGTCACATTATTCAATTCTTTTGGATATTGTTATTCCAGTCACTCTCTCTGTTACTTGCCTACCTTTAGCTAGTGACAGCTGTTTCTCGCAATTACATGTGATTTTTTTTAATTTTTTTCCCCCATCTGGAAAGAATCCAGGATGAAATAGTGAGCCTTTTCATTAAAGCCCTGTTTAACATGGTGAAAGAGAAAGGGCACATGTGGGAGCTGATTACCAGAGGGACCAAGGGCTCACAAAGCCATGGAAAGGGAGGCTGGAGTGGAGAACACATGCTCTTTCTGCTACATGCAGAAAGACAAGGGGCATGGCAGTCCCCACCATGGCAATACCCAGTGCCAGTGTATCTAAGGAGCCCATGCATCACCTGAGCCTTGGGCCCACTGCTCTGGTCTCTCAGTCCAATATTATCACAACAATGCCTCTGAGGAAGGCAGATGCTAGAGCTCTGACCCCTTTCCCTAGCTTACACCTGTCACAGTGAGTGGGGCAGGGTGAGGGAAATTGCCTCCGGCCTGTCACCAGTCCCCACATGGAGCCCACAGGTCTCCTTGTCACCACCCAGGTGGGCACTGCCATCACCTCTGAGAGACTACACTGGCAAGTAGCGCCCCCAGGATCATAATACTGAGACCCATGAGATCAGGATATTGTCCATTCTGCAAATAAAAATATTTTTACATTTATTTTCTTGAGCTCATGAAGTTCAACAAGGCCAAGTGGAAGATCCTGCACCTAGGTCAGGGCAATTTCAAGCATAGATACAGGTTGAGTGGAGAATGGCTTGAGAGCAGCCCTGAGGAGATGGATTTGGGGGGTGTTGGTTGATGAAAGATTCAACATGAGCCAGCAATGTGCGCTTGCAGCCCAGAAGACCAACTGTATCCTGGGCTGCTGACCAGCAGGTCGAGGGAGGTGATTCTGCCCTTCTACTCTGCTCTCGTGAGACCCCACCAGGAGTACTGCATCCAGTTCTGGGGCTCCCAACACAAGAAGAACATGGAGTTGTTGGAAGAGATCCAGAGGAGGGCCAGAAAGATGATCAGAGTGCTGGAGCCCCTGCAAGAACAGGCTGAGAGAGCTGGGGCTCTTCAGCCTGGAGAAGAGAAGGCTCCAGAGGGACCTTATAGCAGCCTTCCAGTACCTGAAGGGGGCCTACAGGAAAGCTGGGGAGGGACTTCTTATAAGGGCCTATAGTGACAGGATGAGGGGAAATGGCTTTAAACTGGAAGAGGGTAGATTTAGACTAGATATTAGGAAGAAATTCTTTACTGTGAGGGTGGTGAGACACTGCAACAGGTTGTCCAGTGACGTTGCGAATGCCCCCTCCCTGGAAGCATTCAAGGACAGGCTGGATGCGACTTTGAGCAATCTGGTCTAGAGGGAGGTGTCCCTGCCTACAGCAGGGGGGATGGAACTAGATGATCTTAAAGGTCCCTTCCAACCCAAACCATTCTATCATTCTATAAGTTGGAAATAAATTTCATGTGCAAGAACCTTCCTATAGTGGAAAGCTATACTTGGGATGGCATCAATTTCTAAACCATGTTTACCATACATCTTGTGGAAAGCAATTACATCCTTCAAATTACTTTGTGTATTTGCTTTTGATTGAAGTAGGTGGATTGTGTGGTGGCACGTACATACCAGTGAAATAAAATACCAGATTTTTAAAATCATGCAGCTCTATTCTGTGACGATATTACTTTCTGTCATGGTTCTAGCTGGGATAGAGTTTAACTTTCTTCATAGTGGCATGCATGATGCTCTGTTTAGGGTTTTGATGAGAACAGTGTTGATCACACACTGATGTTTTAGTTCTTGCAGAGCAGTGCTGTACAGAGCCAAAGGCTTTCCTGCTCATCATGCTGACCTGAGCTGAGGGTGCACAGGGAGATGGGAGAGAACACAGCCAGGACAGCTGATCCAGCTGACCAAAGGGATGTCCCGTACAATATGATGCCATGCTCAGCAATAAAAGCTAGTGTAATGGAGAAGGAAGAGGAGGGTGTTCGGAGTGATGGCATTTGTCTTCCCAATAAACAATTACATGTGATGATCCCTGCTTTCCAGAGAGTGGCTGAACATCTCTCTGCTGATGGGACAAGGGTTTTGTTTTACCTAGCAAAGTGTCTTCATCTCAGCCCATGAGTTCTTTGCCTTTCCAGTTCTCTCACACATCTCACCTGTGGAGACAGTGAGTGGCCGTGTGGTGCTGAGCTGCCTGCTGGGGTTAGACCACATTTCACATTCTGTAGTGATAGTCCTTATGTTATATAAGCATCAGAAGACTCAAACCAATGTAGAGAATTTCTTTGTGCCTAGTGTCTAATTAATAAATAAGCATAGAATCTGGTTTACCATGATGATTAAGCTTCTTTTTTAAAATGCTTTTTTCAAAACCCAACAAATGCATTGCTAAAACAAATTAATAATGGCACATCTCTTTCTGTATTTTCATCACTGTAGAGGGCACTGATAACCATGCAAAATTTAAAATTTCATGGTGTTTCTGTTGCGTGTAATAGTCAATCTAATTCATTATCTAACTATATTGTGAACCTTACAAATCTTGCATTCTAAGAAAATACAGTAATTCTACTATGTATGTTTGGTTGTTTTTGTTTTTGTTTTTGTTTTTGCAGAGAGGACAATACAGTGGGTAACTATGCATTAAACAGTTAATCATAAACAGACTGCCTTGATATATTACTTATCGAATACTAAACAAATTGGCTATTGTATAGGTACTACCTTGTGAAAACCTTGGCTCTAATGTCATCTGATAAATGCCCCTATAGCTTGCTGATTTTCAGTCACAGGCAATGAAATCGTACTGCTTGGTTCAGAGACAAACATTGCAGACCCAACAATATTTTATCTTAATTTAAGCCTTAATCCATTTAAATAGAATCTGCACTGTAATAGTAGTGTTAAATCACAGAAACGGGAATAGTGTTAACAGCAGGACATTATCTTTTATTGAGGGCAAGCAGCAGGGTTGCTGCTAATGAGGACATCATCAATTTATCAGTTAAAGGTCAATCTAAAAGGATTTCTGCCCTCTGCCCGTCCCCCGCCCCCCACGTTTTTTTGCTCTGTACTATCACTGTCTGGACCCTGAATAATTTTTATCAATCATTCTGTGCTGTGACAGGAGACATCTTAATGTAATGTCTGCATAATGTTTACAAGAAGTACAGATATGCCTATCTGGGAAATATCGCTTTCATCCTCTTCTCATCATTTACCTTGTTCCTAACATATTTCCTACTACCTCCTATTTAAAGCATTATAATTTAATATTTTTCTGTCCTGCCACGTTTGTTTAAGTTGCTGGCTGCTTTTAAATATGAGCAGAAAAGAAATATTTGATGGTATGAATCTCCTGGTGACTGATATATTTTACTGGAATAAGTCTTGCAAAAGGATTCAGTATCCTTCACTCATTATGCGGCTATCAAAGACAAGAGTTTCCTAATACAATATTGAAAATTACTGATGCATATCTTCAAAGGGCTTCTTGCTTCCAAAAATATGAAATAAATGAGATATAGCACATTTTTTACAGTCACAGTATAAAGATTAGAGCAATTGAATCATAAGTTGTTCCATAGTAAAATCAAATTTATATTTTATCATAAGAATTTAATTATTTTCCCCCTCCCAAACTGGTGTCATTTTCTACGTACAACATGCCAACCAGAAAGCAATTTTATAATTTTTTTTTAGTGGAACTGTCAAACTCGTATGATGCCCTTTCACAGGTCTTTATATCCAGTGGCTTTTCACACTTGCCAAGGAATGAGACTTTGAGAGTCAACTAAAAGAAACAGTATGCTTTCTTGCACCTAACTGGTAAAATTATATTTTCTTTGAAGTTACAAAAGAGTTGGTTTCTTGGAATTTCATTCTTTCTGAACATTGGTAATAGTGATACTTTATATAGAGAGAAAGAGATAATTTGTTTTAATCCATTAGAAGCTCAAGTTTTCACACTGATTCTTTTCAGTTTTTATTCCTCTTTAATTAACCATATGCAGATTTGTACTTAAGAGCCAGCAGTTTAAAGAAGATTGCAAGTTATTTTCCTCTTCCCAGCCATTCAGAACATTATTTTGTCTAAAAAGGTCTGTCTTTGAATGTAGAAAGAAGGTGCAACACTTCTGTGCAGAAAGTCAAAGAACCTCTACGCATGAAATCCGGGATTTAGGACTGAAGCTTTTAAGTATGGACACACCTGCATGCAGAGTTATGCTGTTTTAATGTTGTGATTATCATGAGTGCCTCTCATTGACAGCATTCCCATGGTGCCAGATCCTGCACAAGGTTCAGGTTATAAGCTCCAAAGGAGACAGTAGCTGTAAAAGCAGTGTGGCCAATGAACAGAGGCTGACAGACAGATAGCTACCAGGAAACAGGAAGACAATGGCGCTCACCATGATAAGCACGAGTCTCAACATGTGTTGTGAAATAATTAGGTTTTTAAACTAATTTACCTAGTGGATTAAACAGGTTAAAGATGGCCTGTATATTGATTTTGTCCAATCTTACGAGAAATCAATTTAACCTAGGTTGATGTTTCAGTTTTAAAACAATTTAAGTGTGTCTACACAGGAGTTTTGAATCGCTTTAACTAATTTCATCTTAAACCAATTTATTTTGGGCTGATATAATATTTTGGACAGGAGACTCTGTAAAAGATACTTAAAAGAACAAATAAATTGGCTTTAATACCAAATTAATGATCAAACTCTGCCTCCAGTTATTTGCATGTCATACCCTGTTAAAATCAGTAGGATTACACTGCAGCTGGCCAGGGCTTTGCCTTACTGAAAAAATACTCATCCAGAGAACAGATGATAAAGTGATGAAGATGATAAGTTTTAGGGTTTTCTTGTTTGTTTACTTCAATTAAGTGCTCCCAGACTGCTAGATGGGTATCAAAACCTTCCACAGAATGGAGGGAAAAAAAAGATAGAAAGATAAAAAAAGACTGTGTGTTATAGTTGCAGTTTGGCCTTTTTCTTGGTTTCTCTTTTAATTATTAGGTAGAGAATCTTTACATCTCTGAAAAGTAGTAGAATGTTCTTGAATATGCCATGTTTCTGTCATCTCTTCTGAAGAACACATACATGCACAGGCAGTTATTGCTCAGCCTCTGCTTCAGGTCCACACTGGGCTGGCTCACTGGCTACATGCAGCTCTGAGGGAGCCAGCCATCAGCGTGTATGTTGTGCCTTTCAGCAAACATCCCCCTCTTGGGACTTGTTTGTTGAAGTTTGGTCTCCATTTCCTTCAGAAAAGAGACTTGTGGTCTCATAATATCCTAGCTTAGAACATAGTCCTTTGAATTCTATGTTATTTCTTTCAAGCCACGAAGGAGTAAATGGCAACCTTACTTTCTTGTAACAGCCTAAAGGTAGGCCATTTCCTGGTGGTCTGGGGTCTTAATTTTAAAAGATCTGCACATGTAGTGGTAGATAATCACATCTTTCAGTTGTTTGGGATCTAGTAAATAATATGATACCTTAACAATGAATTTGTTCCTAGAAGCCCGCATGCCCATCTAAGAATGTTGAATACATTCCTTGCAAAAATTCAGGATTCCAGCATCTTAGATATATTGGTGGTATTGTAGAAATTGCTTGTGAAGAATTAATGCTTCTTTTTTGTTGTTGTTTTGTTTTATGCAAAGCCAAGAAAATAAGTGCTGCATAATAAATCCTGGCAATAATAAAGATCAATACTCATGAGTATATTTATTGCTGTTTGTGAACAAAATATATAAAATGTTATCTCAATTTCTGTAAAAAGTGTTGAGATGAGGCCCATTTAATTCATGGATATTGCTGATATTTTAATTCTGTGGTAGTGCTGAAATGATAGAAACATCCATCTCTCTGAATTTACGCTTGCATTAAAATGAGAACCACTAGAAATATGCTTTAAGAGCAAGTTTCCTGCTAGTTTGCAACTGCAGAATCCTACTTTCACTTGCTTCATAATGAGAAAAGTCTCTATTTAAAAATTCAGATCTGTAGTCTATAGTTTGTCACAAAAAATAATCTTGGAGATAAAACTGAGTGTCAATGACCCTATAGTACACAACATTACAGAATAAATATGAGTGAAGCAGGCTTGGTATTAACTAAAAATTTTTGGAAAAAATTACTGCGACAAGTTCAGTTGGGGATATTTCTCATCTGAATCACCTAAAAACTGAAAAGGTCAGTAATTTGTAGATACTGGACTCAGAAGGACAATTTTTCTTTGGATCTCTTTCTCAGCTTCTGCAAAATAGAGATTTTCTTTCTTAAGAAACAACAGAAATGACTTGAAATTACATAGTTACAGCAGAAATACTTTTCAGATATGTTTCCGTACCTGGAAACACAGTGTAATGCATCCTCTCCAGCTGAAGAAATGGAGAACTTTACAGCTTATTTTTCAAAAATAAAGGTAAAGAGAGACATGGCACTACCGAAGTATTAGTAAATAGTTTAAACTTTCTAAGATGCTTTGAAGGCGCCCAAATATTAAACCATATCAGCAAAATTCTACTGTCAGTATCACACATTATACTTTCTTAATATTAATTTAAAGTAAACGTGTAATGGGCCAGAATGTCTAATTGATGCTCTATGGGCTTTTTTTCATGTTCTTAAATGTTCTTGCTCCACGCCTCCCCACTTGCTGCAGATGGTCAAGCTTCAAAAGGGGCTTGGTTTGGCCAACAAGTGGCTTGCCAACCATATCTCATAGTCATCAATTTCAACACTTGACTTTCTCCCTTCAGTTGACTTTCAATGTGTCTAAAGTGGCATGAAATTCACTTTTGAAGTGAGCTCTTTCTGAACACACCAAAACATATATATATATTTAATGCATCTCAGTGAGCTTATGGGTGTTAAATGGAAAAATGTGTGTGGTTATCAATGATGATGCAAACTATGTGTAAAAATTATTTATTCAAGTTTGAGCTTGGATGATGAAGGACCTGGGGCACCTCTCTTATGAGGAAAGGTCTCATCAGCCTTGAGAAAAGAAGACTGAGAGGAGAGCTGATCAATGTCTATAAATATCTAAGGTGCAGGAGGCAAAGGGACAAGGCCAGACTCTTTTCAGTGGTGCGTGGCAATAGGACAAGGGAAATGGCAACAAACTGAAGCATAGGAAGTTCTGCACAAATGTGAGTAAGAACTTCTTCACAGTGAGGGTGATGGAGCACTGGAACAGGCTGCTCAGGGAGGTTGTGGAGTCTCCTTCTCCAGAGATGTTTAAGACCCTCCTGAATGCCCAGCTGTGCAACCTGGTCTAGGGAGCCTGCTTTGGCAGGGGAGTTGGACTCAATGATCTCTGGAGGTCCCTTCCAGCCCCTACAATCCTGTGATTCTGTGATAAGCAATAAAAGCAAGTTCACCAGAGAATCAGATTTCTCAGCTGAGGAGTGGGATTGGACTGAATTACCAGGGCTCTGCCTTCACCTTTCCAGCTATGGCCTCTTTCAGTAATAATGTGAATTCTCATTTCCTACAGCCAGACCAGGACGATTCACGAAAGGCAATTCCCAATACTTACAGTACCTTACACAAGGTTTTATAAATGTATGTTTATAACCTTTCTTGGAGACCTTAAGCATGTCTCATTCAGTGCCAATAAGAATAGCTTTTTGGTTTATTGTATTCAGTCTCCTACTTCTTTATTACCCTGTTTTTTGAACTTATACAGCTTACAGTTTGTCAGATTTTACACCCTTCTTCATTATTTGTGTGATTTTCTCTCATCAAATAGCAGTAGCTGTTGTGAAATAGTTAGGGCCAGGCCACAAAAGAAGTCAAATTCAACATTTCATGCTACAGAAATTGTGCATTATGTATTTATTTTCACAGTGTCTCTACAGCTCTCAGGGAACCATGGGCCTAGGCAAATAACCCACTGCTGGCTGCTGAACTAGGACACTGAAAAGATAATTCCAGCTAAGTTTAGTATAAACAGAAGTTACTTTTCTTTCCCCTCCTCCTTTCCCTGAAACGAAAGCCTGATAAATATATATATATATATTTCTTCTGTATGGAAAATAATCATTTTAAGGTTTTCGTGAAGAAAATGAAAATCTTCCTCTCTATTTCATTGAGGATGCTCCTCTGGACACTGGTATCCCTGCTACTCTTCTCCGGGCACCATAAATATCACCAGCTGACACTGCTTGGTTCTGTAATGTGAATAGCATAGGGAACAGAAATTAGACACCCTGGTAGCTGCTCCTCAAGTGGATATCCTGATCAACGGAGTAAGCGATAGGTGAGTGTAGCAAACAGCATGAAGGCTGCAACTGCAGATCATGCAGGGTGCCAGTTTCAGCCCTCTGTTTTTAAAGGCAGACTCTTTTGCCTCAGGTATAGATTTTATCCCCTTAGACTAATGAGGGTCATTCCATTCTCTTTTGGGGAAGGATACTCATTTTAAGCAAGCTTCATCTCTCTGCAGCTCTACAACCTGAATATATACTTCAGAAAAGAACGATTAAAAAATCTAGTGTACTAGATGAAAGGGTTGCTCTCTCTCCTCCCTTCTGATATAAGAATGGATGGCAAAGGTGTCTTCCTGGAAACTGAATGCAATCTAAGGGAAGAGAAGGAATGGAGTTCATATTTTCCATACTTTTTTACTGAATTTCAATGTGCTAATGCATTATATGAACCACTCCAAATGCATCAGGGTTATAACTCATGTGCAAGCCATCTGTGATATACATGTGCAGTTTCCTCATAGCTTCCCAGATGTACCAGAGAAACTGCATCAAAGCAGAAGCTTGGGGACCAGATCTGCACTAACACGTCCGTATCATCTTTACAAGCCCGTTGAGTATGTGACTGAGATTTCTGGAACTAATGCAAACAGGATTACAGCTTGTACAGAAATCTCCGTGGAAAAGACAAAGGATGGAACTCAAATAAAACTTTGCAAGGGTAAAATCCCAAAATAAAGAAAAAAAGCTGCCCTTTTTCCTTGAGCAGACTTCTACCTAGCAGTCTGGCACCTCAGAGCCTTATTGGTGCTCCCTGACCCCCTGAATTTCGTAAATGAGTTCCATCTGATGAGTATACCATAAAAGATAGGTACTTGGTCAGGGAGACCGTGGAAAGGAGAAGAAACTGATTTATACACTACATAATGTAGATAGGAGAAGAAACTGATTTATACACTACATAATGTAGATAAGAGATTGCTACTGCATGTCAGGAAAAAATTGAAAATATTATTTTGGGCAGAGCCTTAGCAACGAAGGAGAAGAAAACACTTATTTGGTAAAGTATAATTGTATTGTACTGCAAGAATTCTCATTCATGCCTAGCAAAGCAAGGGAAGCAGAAAGAATGTAGGGCTAGAAGTGTACAAATATTTAAAATAGGATTCAATTTAAATTTAATTTATTTCTGGCATGTTCAATCTTTCATGTTTCAAACATTTCACACATTTTAGGGTATTTTCTTCTTCCAGTAGAGAGTAATTGAATCGATCAGTTCTGTTCTGTGCATTTCTAAAATTGTTGCTGTTTGGAACTAATACATTGCAATTGTATGACAGCTTCTAAATGAGACCAAAAATAAATCAGAGGTTTGAAGGGTTGCCTTGGGCACCTACAGAGGCTGGATGATTAAGTGAAACTGAGTGAATAATACATGGTGAATAATACACTTAGAGAATTTTTATCCTTTTTTTCCCCTCTAGTATTACAGAAACTGCAATCAAATAATGATTTATACAAATTTGTTATTCATCTCAGATGGCTTTTTCTTCGAAGAAAGTTGTTTTGTTATTCTCATTTTATAGACAGATTTTAGTTCCTAGTGTAGTGCACAGAAATTTGCTTAGTGATATCTGCTAGTGACTGATGACTTGGTCCTATGGTTGTAATTCTCTTTGGTTTGCTGTGATTTAGACAGATAGCAATAAAACAAAATAGCAAGTTTTGATTAATGGCTTTGTAGAATATACAAGTTTATGCAGGGTCACATATTTGTGAAACTGAGCCGAACCAATATCAGCATCCTTGGAAAACAGCAGCCCAATTGTGTGATCAGAACCTTTAAGCACTAAAGCTTCAGCATTCTTGTCTACACTTTATGCATGCAAATTCGCTGGTCACAAACTTGGCCTGAAGCATTTGTCCTGTCACTAGAAAAGGCCACTGAAATGTGCTTTGGTTCATATCCTCTGATGGATAATAGAAGTAAATTGTCTGCATGAACTATCAGTACGCTCTTTCTTCAATATTGGTCTGTAAAACTTGGCAACTCCTTTGGATAAAAGTAGCTGTAGGGGCTCAGGAAGAGTTTGTGGTTAAACCATTAAAAGATATGATCTGATCAAAAATCTAATTTGATGAATTTGGTGGGGTTTTTTGAGTTCTTGCATTTTTATTTTTATTTTTGTTTGGTTTTGATTCTTTTCATTTACTAATACAATTATTCGTATGGTGCCACAGGCATGCCTGACATTACATAGGCAGACAGGAAGACAGCACTCTGGCCCAGGCAAGCTTGCAAATCAGTTTAATAGTCCTTCATATCTGGATGTCATAACTTTATGCATTCTTAAGGAAGTGGTCAAGAGAAGCTGCAATGACAAGGGCTGCTCTGAAAGTAATGCCTCCTATTTTATTATATTACCACAGCGTCAGAGGCAGATGTTGGTGGTATGGCAGTGGAGGTTGAACCTTCCCACCAACATTCTGTTACATTTTGTTGCCGTGTGACAGATGGCAGCAGAGGGGCAGCCTAACAGAATGGTGCCTGACATGGAAGTGAGTATGAAGAAAAAGTGTGGAATTGAATTCCTTCATGAGGCAAAAATAGAATGCATTGACATTCACTGATGCTGGCTGAACATTTATGGAGACCAAGCAGTGGACGTGAGCGAAGTGAGGCAGTGGGTGGTGCATTTCAGCAGTGGCCACAGCAACAGTGGGTCACCTACTCTGGTGCAGGTTTTTTATATGTGTGGCATGC
This sequence comes from Numida meleagris, assembly GCF_002078875.1. NCBI lineage: Eukaryota > Metazoa > Chordata > Aves > Galliformes > Numididae > Numida > Numida meleagris. Next base: position 93,436,887 of record NC_034409.1, read on the forward strand.
AGGGTCTTGTTCATAGCTGGCCAAAATGCACAGTTCATGGTGGTGACTATGTTGAAAAATAGTGTTTTGTAGCTGATAATGTTCTGTATTAAGTAGTGTTATTGTGCTCTTCTATCTGTTGCAGTTTCCATGGAAATAAATTGGAGGCATTACTTCCAGAGTGACCTACATACTTTATAAGTATATTAGTTAAAGTTCAAATTTTCTTGTTTTTTTTGCTCCAGGCTGAGAACAGTAAGTCAATATTTTGTTATCTTTGGGAATACAGCCTCAGAAGCTGCGCAATCCTGATTTTAATATTGATTTCTCCATTGTATAAGAATTAACATATGTCTTGCTTCTTGAATCACAAATCTTATTTCCTGTGTATATTTCACAGAAGAACTTTGGAATAGCAATGAGTAGTTTATCATTTTGCCTGTTTAAGCTTGTCCTAGGTATATGGAAAACAGATAAAATGTAGAGATGTTTGCCCCCAAATTCTACATCAGTGTGTTTTGGGCCTAAGTTACAGAAATATGTATTGTTTCTGGTTTGGCACAGAGCTTGAGACAATTCAGATGACCACCTTACAACCTGACTTGTGAATAAAAATGGATTAATTTTTTAATCTATTCATTACTTACTCATTTATGAAAAGGAGAATGCTATGGGTGGGGTTCCATATTCTGAACTTTGCTCTAAATCTAAAGCATATTGTTGATCTGACATGGTTTGATTATCCAATATGTTTTTCAGATGATATCATAATGCAGCATACTAGAGAGGGACAGATTAAGAAAATGTCATTTGCATTGGAGAATGATTTACTCTAGAAAAATATTGCATGGTAGGCTGGCATTTAAATCATTGTTATACAATGATATGTATTCAGGGATCGTTTCATGAAGAATACTACTACTTATGATGAGACAGTAGTTAGGATCCAAATATCTGGTAAAATCATATAATTTCTCGGTGCACTCTGCATTAAAAGACATATCTCCCTATTCTGGTGCCTCTCTAGTTCTCCTGTAATGCATCAGCAGAATAACAACTTTAAAACGTAGGCAAAATAGATTTGTTTCCTCAGAATGTAGTCTGGTTTATTGCAATTCTTTCTCCCATTCCTGCTGGATCAGCTGACCTCAGTGAGATTAAGTAAGGAAGAGATCAGATGGTAAAAATAAAAAGAATTGTGCAAAGATCAACCCTTTTTACTCAAATCACATTCTCCCCAGGAGACACCAGCTGAATATTGCATCTAGAGGTAAGTACATTTGGGAGTCTAGGAGATTCCCAAAGAGAATCCATTTAATGTTTCAGAGACCACAATGAGCTTTACTTAAATGGCTTGTCAGAGATGTACATCTGCAGGTTTGATTGCTGAATTTCCCTTCTACAATGTACTATTGTGTAAGGTGCCAAATGAATGCTGATTTTTTATACAATTCAACATTTCCTTCCAAGAATGTGTTGCTGCTTAATTAGTGCTATTGTTCTGATACATCCAAGCATAATTTTCTGTTGTATCTCTTGTTTGTTTTCATTAGGTTGTCATGGAAATCTTGGAAATCGTTGACTTGCAACAGATTTCCTTGAAGTTCAGCAGCTACATCAGTAAATGCAAAGCATTCTAGTTAGGATTGCTTCTACTAGGCTATACAATGCTACCCTCTAGTTATTTTATAGTACAATAGCACCTTCCTTTAATTCTTTGTGCAGGTGTAACAGATTAAAAATATGTTTAGTAGATCTGGACAAACAAGTGATTTTTCTTGTGTGTACTTTTGTAGTTAGAAAAAATATTCATTCTATTTCAGTGTACCTACTGCAAGAAGGAAAAAAGTTCTCCAAAAGGGTTTGTCATTAAATGAGAGATAAAGTTGTTGATTTTGTTTTATGTGCTGCTGTGGGTGCACAACATAAATTTGCTACTTGTCTTTCACCGCCACAAGCTGTCAGAAGAAAAAATGCTGAACAAATGCAGTCCTGCTATACTTTGGGAGCTGAACTGAACTGACTCTGTTGCATTCTTTACTCATATAACTGACGTGCATTTATCTTTCAGGTCTCAGTCTTTTCAACAGTAGCAACAGGAACTAAGATAACTCACATTCAAAGCTAACTTGTTATATAGTTAGGAAGTTGCCAGGCCTGAAAACACAGTAAACTGTTGACCTAACAAATAAGCAGTATGGGTGAGAATTGTGCCAACACAGCGATTTTCAGATGTTTTACATAATCAATACCCAGGCTTGTCTGACATAGTACATAGTTTCACAGTTATTAACAAATGTCAGCTTTAAATAATAGTATATAATAATAAATAATAATAAATGATGCTTTTTCCTCTGTATTTTCATGTTAACAACATCATTTCCTCAAAATTAAATCTTCCATTATAAAATCACAAAAGAATGTAACTGTATGTAAGACAAAGCATTAATAATAATGTCATAGGAATCATCAATAATACCTTGCAGGTAATCCTTGGAAGATATAAAATTTGGTTCAAAAGTTTACCTGAAGCTTATCCAATCTATGTAAATCTCCCAGGATGCACCACATCTTATAGGAATTTGTTCAAGTTCATCTCATATCCAACTGGCCTGAAAGTTAGAGAGGAAAAAACTTTGTTGGATGTTATTTAAGTGCTTAGGCTCCAGAGCTATCTGGAACTTTAAAATACAGATATCATGAGTGAAATTATGAATAATGGATGAACATTTTCAAAAACTAAATATTAAACTTGAATTTCACTTGAGAGGGTGGTGCACACTGGTTCTTTCCATTCTATCTGAGAATTAATCTAGTACTTAGACATGGATTCTTAGAATGGATGGACTGTCTCAGACTTATATTTTCATTCTTTTTCAAAAATGACAATGTCTGTTTCTTTTTCCTCATTTTTAATTCTTAATGTTGAGAAATCTGGCCTTGTTGCAGTAAAAGAATGTGAAAAATAGGTCTGCTTTGGATTCATCCATCCTTGATTGTCATTTTGGCATAGGAGCAGTGTATGGGAAAGCAGTAATCACAAAAAGAAAGATCTCACTTGAATCATAACAAATGGTCAAAGAAAGAAGATAGAGATTTTAAATTTGGCCTTTATTTTTTATTTTATTTTTCATAGATTGGACATCTGATAAGTGGAAAATCTTCTTTGTCGTTTTTATACACCCATTGCCTCCTGACACAGAGCAGAATAACATACACATGCAGATACGCTAATGGTGAGCCCACAAGCAGGACATGCAGTACATCATCATTTTGGACTTCTCTGAATGCATAGGCAGCATTTCCCTGACCCACTGAGGAGAGGGAGTGAGAAAGCAGTATGGTGGGCTCCTGGCAGGGAGACAAGGCACCACAGCTAGGGATGTCATTTGTGAGTCTAGTAAAGAACAGAGCCAAGTCATAGGAAAGAATCACGAAGATTTGCAGCTGTAAGGAAAAATACTAGGTGCCACTATCATATAAATTGGCAGTAAAGCCAGACTGCAAAGTCCAGGGAAAATAATGAGATGCAGTAGTTGTTATGGTCCATTTCTGCTCACACCACATCTTCTGAAATTTGATGGGAAATAGATATCTTTACTATTCATACACTGAGCTTCTTTCCAGAGCCCTAAAAGGGACAAAAGAAGGTCCAGTTTGGCCAGGGCAGAAGCTGAGAATATTCTACTTGTACCTTGCTTTGCTTTCTAAGACAACATCTTAATAACACTCCTAATGTTTGCTGGATCGCTGTTTTTCTTGTTTTATGCTTCTCATTGTGACTGCCTCTCAGAGCTCTCTTTTCTTCTGCACCTAATGGACTCTTACACTGTCTATTGACCCCTGTAAGTCTAACGACTTCTGAAAATCATTAGATCGGAAAGGAAAATGTATAAGTCAGAAGATAATGAGACCTTTTGTTATAGCTTTGGATGTGTTGCTAAAAGATGCTGATTGTCTTTTGAAACTATGTAACACTGCTTCCTTGACGGCAGTAGTACACAAATAAACACAAATACATGCAAAATTACATACTAACAGAGTTACTTCTGTTAAAATATTTGTAATTCCTTCAGTAGTGCTTTCTGGATTAAAAAAAAAAAAAGCTAATTATTCTACATCAAAGTTTCATGGAAATTGAGATGATGTATTTTACTGTGTGCTCCAAAAGAAATATAAAAACATTAATTATCCAGTTTAACTCGCAACTGTGTTTTAAGACTGTAGCAGTTTGCAAGGCAGCCTACTTTCTGATAAAGACTATAATCTCAGATGAAACAAAAACAGAATAATAAGAACAATGAAGTATTGATTGATGGTTAAGTGCCTCAGGACAAAAATCTAACTAGCAGATACCCTAGCTGATGATAAGCACATATGAACAAAAGACAAAAACTACCATACTGTGGAAAGAGCTATATTACATCACAGAATGTTAAACCTCCACCAGCAAAGTCAGGACAGAAGAAATCCCTGGCTCTGCAAAGTGGTTGATGAGAGTTGATTCTTGCAGCCACAGAGCTCTAGTGAAATCAGCAGAACAGAAGCTGGTATCAATGGATTACATTGCAGAATCAAATCCAAAAGACTGACTGAGAAATTGTCTGAGACTACTTATTGAACTAAAATATTTTGGTGCTGTGCTATTTGACAGGAGAGAAATTAATTAAGGAGTTACAAAGCCCTGTGAACTTCATCTCTCCCAGTCCCACAGTAGAATTTTAATTCTCATGCCAGTGGCAAAAAAATGATTTCCTGTACACAGATGGAGCTGGGATTTGCTGAAACCCTCTAAGACCTCTGCGTCCAAAGAAAGTACAGCGCAGTGTCCCACTGCTCTTTCCTTGTTCTCTTTGCTTTCTGTTGTTTACTCTGTTAGTTTGCCTGGAGCTGTTTGTTCTGGTTGGTTTGTATTTGCTTTAAGGATGTTGTTGAACGCAGATTGTATCTTGTGTTTGCTTTTCAAATTCAAACACTTTGCTATTCATAGTTACAAGTTGACTGCAATACCAAAAAAACCCAGACAATTCATTCTGAAAATATCCCTTTGATTATGACAGAAATCAAACGTTGAATATCAGTGTGTGCTGTCTTTCAACAATATCAACATATAGGTAAGGCAACACCTGTAGCTAATGGAACTATTTCCATTAACATTTTCCAAATATAACAGGGTCTTTTTTTTTTTTACACTAAACCATGGGATATATATATATATAAACAAATATATATTTATTTCCATATAGATAAAAGCTTAAAAGAAGTACTTTAGCTGTCCCTTTACACTGAGGACCTGCAGCTGTGGCTATGGAGTGTGATGCAGCTGGAGAGTGGTTCAGGTACAACCCCCTGTCCTGCATGGCCCTGTGGAGATTTCTGGCAGCGCTGCACTTGGGGGCTGCTGCTGCATTTAAGAACAGTTCAAAGTGAGATAGCAGGAACTGAGGGGGCAAGCCCTGCTCGTTTGCCCTGGGACTGAGCTGCAAGGTCTACACTAAGGCAATGAAACCCTTGGGAACTAGCCATCTTTTCCCTCTGAGCTACTGCCAGTCCTTTGTGCAAATAAATGGGAGAGCAGCATTGTTGAAACACGTACCTCAACTCACTGCTACAACTGCAGATACACTGTTCCAGTGCAATTTCCTGCATTAAATCTCTGATGAGCACAACTTGTAGCGCTTGTAGAATAATTTTTTAAGTCCTATCAGTTTACTGGTTGAGTGTTTTAATCACCATGAAAGGATTTAAAGGATTTATGGGACCTGATGACATGCATCACAGGCTCCATCATATTCAAATAGTCATGGCTGTCCAGTGAAGTCCCAGGTGACTGGAGAAAGGGAAACTTTACTCTTATATTTAAGAAAAGCAGAAAATAATACCTGAGGAGCCACAGATTAGTGAGTCACCTCACTGTGTCTGGGAAGATCATAGGTCAGATGCTCTTGGAAGAGATGTTAAGGCACATGAGAGATGTGGAGGTGGACCATAACCGCCAGCACAGCTTCGCCAAGGGTAGATTGTGCCTAACTAATGCACTGGCCTTCTGCTAGCGACAGCATTGGTGGACAAAGAAGGAGCAACTGGTCATCTTTCTGGACTTCTTCAAGGCCTTCGACATGGTCCCACATTACAGCCTTATCACTAATTTGGAAATTTGGATTTGAAGGGTGGACTATTTGGTGGAGGAGGGCCACAAAGCTGATCAAAGGGCTGGAGCACCTCTCCTTGACAAAAGGCTGAGGCAACTGTGGTTATTCATCATGGAGAAGAGAAGGCTCTGGGGAGACCTCTTTGTAGCCTTCCGGTACATAAAGGGAGCTTATAAACAAGAGGGAGATGAACATTTTACAAGAGGCAGATAGTGATAGGAGAAGGAAGAATAGTTTTAAACTGAAAGAGGGCAGATTTTGGTTAGATGTTAGTAGGGTGGTGAGGCACAGGCACAGGCACAGGCCGTCCCAAGAAAGCTGTGGTGCCCCATCCCTGGAGGCGCTCAAGGCCAGGTTGGATGGGGCCCTGGGCAGCCTGAGCTGGTGGGGGGCAGCCCTGCCCACGGCAGGTGGCTCGAGCTGTGTGGACTGTAAGCTCTCTTCCAATCCAAACCATTCCGTGCTCCAAGTGAACTTTCAGTCTTTTTCACCAACTATTTTATTAGAGATTTATTTCTTCTAAGAGAATAGAAAAGATGGATTGTGAATTTTCAGTGTTTTATGGATCGGAGTTTTAAATTACGAAGTAAATATATTCCCTTCATCTGTTTTGCTGCCAGAGACAGGTAACGCTGACTAAAATAGGTAAGAGAAGGATAGAAACCCTAAGTATATATTAAAAAATAATGGATCTGAAGGCGAGTACTTTAAATAAAAGAATTATACCGATACAAACTTTACCCAAGGAGCTTGACACCGTAAGGACGCGATGAACGAACGCCTGCCTCTGACTGCGCTCTCTCCGCTCTCCCAAGCCAAGCGCTGAGCCGCCTGCACGGCCGCCTGCCGGCAGGGGGCGCTGCTGCCCCGAGGTGCGTGCAGCGGACGGCGGCGGCCGAGGGTCTGCGCGCGGCCAGGCCAGGACTGGGTCGTGCTGCGGGCAGGCGGCGGACTGCCGCTGGCGCGCCGTCCGATGACGCAGCCTTATCATCGTCACCTTATCTTTTAGGTTTTTGGGGCGCTGCTGGAGACCCTCCACGTGTCATCATATGAAGTAAACTTTTGGCTGATGTGTCAAATTCTTGCCTTCTCTGAGAAAGCTGCTTGATTTTGCATATATATATCTATGTAGTTATGTATCTATCTATATTTCTCCTTTGATTACTTGTGCCCGCATAGACCACAGGGTTATTACTATTGTAATTATAAAAGAAAGCTCAACTGCATTAACGAATTGTGTTCTTTACAAAGTACATGGTAAATGGGAATTGAAACGTGCTAGCTATCGACGAATATGGCAGAACTTCATCACCGAGAAATTTCAGCACCCTGGGGATAAACAAATAAATAAGGATTGATGTAAATATGAGGTAACCCAGAGCCATGACCCATGATGACTCTGAAGGCATGGCCACGTGTAGTGGAGAGTCACCATTATTAGCTATATATTTTCACCAGGGATGAACAGGAGCCTGCATGCCACACTCATCAAAATCTCCACCAGCAGAGATGACCCACTGTCATCACTGGTGAAATGCACCACCCACCACCTCACTGTGCTCACATCCCCTGTTTGGTCTCCAGAAATGGTAAACAATTGTCAGTGAATGTCAATTGGCGCCATTTTTTTTGCATGGAGGAATTCAATGACACACCTTTTCTTCATACGCACTTCCATATCAGACGCCATTCTGTCAGACTGCCCCTCTGCTGCCATCTGTCACATGGCAACAAAATGTAATGGGATACTGGTGGGAAAGTCCAGTCTCTACTGCCATGCCACCAACATCCACCTCTGGATGTCACACTATTCACTTTAATACGTTCTTGAAAAATCTAATTAGTTTTCTCCATCTTTATTCCTTCAATGAAAAAGAAGCTAGGAAAAGTGCATGTTTTTCTTAGAAAGGATGTCCAGAACTTTTTTTGCATTCATCACCTGATCATGTGCAAACCTTATTCAGTGCGGGGATAAACAGAGTCACGTTAAATTTGCTGTGAGCTCGAGCCTCTGACAGTGCTCATTTTATCAACAAAGACAAATGAAGGAGCAGAAATTGTAGCACAGCCTCTACTATTTCATCACTGTCAACCTTAAATACAATCATTCACTGCTGATACATTTTTTTCTTCCTTCTCTGAACTAACAGTAAGCTTCCAGAAGCCCTCTTGATATGGTCCAGAGCCCCAGTAGCAGTGATTAAAGAATAAGGAAATAAATTAGCTTTTTAATATCTATATTGATACATATCCTATTTTCAAATAAAAAGCTCTGAAATTTTCTTGGTGGACATGTCATTTTATTTTTAAAAAAAAGGGGGGGGGTTGACATTAGATGTATATAGAAGCTGATGATTAGAGGGAAACACGTGTTCTCTTAAGAGACAGTGAATTCTGAAGAACAATGGAAACTGTTCTCTCATTGGATATTTATATCCTGTAGAGAGTTCTACATGCAAGACCATATGTTAAGCTCACAAGTTTAGAAAATGCCAATATTCTGATTCATTTTACTGATAAAGCATGCATTTATAGGTTGATCTAATGACTCCAAAGAATTACCTCAGGTGATGGCTTCTCAGCATTAAAGATCATAATCTGACCCCAAGTTCAAGTGACTGAACACTTTTTTAAAATTTTCAAAGGTTCCCTATTTAAGAATATTATTTTTTTTTTTATTCTGTAATTTGCTAATAGGAAATATCGATTGACAATTTCAAGGATGAAAAGTACACAGCTGCTTGCCATATCAACTTATAATTACATGATCCAAATGGGTATTAAATATTGCTATTTAGTTGCATAGAGAAGGTTTCATTAGGTCGGAATTGAGATGAAACAAATTAAATAGGGCAAGGCACATTTCAAAAGTGCCTATTTTGCCCCTGTGAAACGGGATATGATTGGCGATCAGATTGTTTTTGTGTTGTATGAAATAACTAAAGGAGAATCCATGGAGAATGGTGTATTTAAACAAAATAACTTGGAACAGTGTAAAATATAAAAATCACAGTAAGATGAGTTTGACAGTTCCCATACTTTGCAAACGTGAAACAAAGGTCAAATGATGATGCACTGCAAAGGCTAACTAACAATGCAAAATTGTAATACCATATATTTAAATTAGTCATAATCAAGAATATTTGGAAGATTTTTTCTTCAGAAACTGATGGACATGGAAGTAAAATAAATACTCACAAATGGATTTTCCTCCATATTCTATTTCGTTGTTTTAAAACACCAGTGGTTCCTTTAGGTGTTAATTTTTACCCATTTTTAAACTGCTCAATGCGTTGTTTCACATCAAGCTCCAGCGATAAGATCAAGTATGTTTTAAAGATAGCACAAGAGTCCTGTTGACCTTTGCTGAACGTATGTTAAAGAAAGACAACAACTGAAGTTACTATAACTTTGCTTTAAGGATTTGCAGAGGTGAAATAAATTAATGGTGGCATTCACCTTTTGTGCAGAAGGCTCACAAGGCAATGTACTTAATAAATCCTTGTAAAGCCCCATTCAGAGAATTTAAGTTGGATTTAAGTGATGCGTAGGCCTTGCGCAGGCCGGGAGCACTGGTGTAATTTCACTTTAATGACCTCAATGTGAACAGAGTTAGACTAGTAGGAAAAGAGTAGACAATCACTCACAAGGCCCTATGACACTGTAGTCCTGCGTGTTATTTAAATGTGTTAGTTTGTTTGCCCCTGTATTAAAATAAGCAGATTTCCCCCTCCACAGAATATAATAGCTGTACAAAAAGACATAAAGGGTAATTATAATATCAGAAGGCTCTTCAGATTTGGGATTTCATTATTAACTCAGTGTACAAGCTGTCTTTGAGTGTGAATATTATTTCCATTTTCAATAGCCTTTATGATATTTCATCTTTTAAAAATTAATGTTCTGGCATACTTTTTGCATGTTAGCATAACCTCTTATTACGACTTCAGACCAGCAACAACCTCACATCAAAAAGCCAGATCCTTTGCTTCTGGAAGTACTCAGTAACTCAGTTTAAATGAGAATTTTCCTGATTGACATCAGCCTAGGATTTCCAGAGGTGCAATATCAGAGGAATTTAAAAAGTGCATATATGCTCATGCAGAGCAATGTTATTAAAGAAACAAGAGCAGAAACAACAAATACCTCGGGTCATAGAAACAATAAAATGGAACAGATTGATTTACTAGACCCCCAAAATCCAATGTAATATTCCTTTAATACTTGCAGAGGATTATGTCTAACACTATGCCAGCCATTACTAGAACGGGAAGATATGCTCTTTATCTTTCTATGGAGGTTCAGCAGGCAAGCCTAGGGGAATAATGGATGAAAGGACAGGTGTCAAACTGAATATGGAATCAAAGATACGGCTTCTTCTGAAAAGAATAACAAAGAGTTTCAAGATGCAAGTCTATGAGGTTCTGTTGAAACGTAAGGGGACAGAGCTGTGTTTTCTCACCTGGGATGAACTGATGAAAGAGTCAAGGGTTGCTTTTTTTTCTTTTCCTTTTCATCCAGGGATTTCTCTAAAAACATGCTTGTTTCTGTGGAAACATTATCCAGATGTAACTACCAGCAGAGTTCATGAAACACTTTGGCTAACTGAAATATTCTGAAAATAAAGATTGTTTTCTGTGTTAACTTGAACTGGCAGTCATCTCCATAGGCTCAGCTAAGTCATTCAGCATACAAATAATGAAGACACATTGCAATTTTGGATCCAGATTTTTGATAAAGGCTAACGGGAATATATTCTTGAAGGCTGAAAACTCTTCTGAACGAGCAAGTCTCAAAAGAATTGTTTCATACTATTTTCTTGTTGTTGTTTAGTAAAATTCACTAAGTAGAGTGATACCCTTTGTCTCACTTTTGTGTAAAAACAGAATGAGAGCAGTGCATGACTCAGCGATACTGAATCACTCGTGGTGTTATATGCAATAAGGAACAATGTTGGGATCCAAAATCATAGAAGGCATCTGGAAGAGGAAAGCAGTTGCCAGAATTACAGGACATTTACCATTTTTTGGCAAAGAGGCAACAAATAAGGTGCAAAACATGTTAGGAATTTTGTGGTAAAAGATCAGAAGACGGCAGTTAAAGAGGTATTTCAGCACCTGAGGATACAACCAGGCTGTTTTCCATCCACGTGAAAAAAATGCACTATCAGAGTTCTATGTTAGCATACATTGTATATCGTATACAACATCACAATAAATATGTCCAACATAGCGTGATTCGACACTACAAAATATTACGTATCAGCTGAAAAATTGCAAAACAAATTGGTTTTCTTTAAATAGCTGTTGTGTTTAACACAGTTTTCCTCTCCGCAAATGCAGTTTGTAAGATTTTTTCTATATATACCTATGTCTTGTTACCTATAAAATTGATGTGTGTCCTGTGATGCTATCAGTGAGCAAGGAAGCAGAGTTTTGTAGCACAGATATTGTGAAGAGACAATATGACAAAGAGATGAAGCGTCAGAAGAATGCAATTTTGATTTAGAGTTATCGGTCTGACTTTATGTTGCAGCTGGGAAACTAGAAAGAGTACTGTGAATGTGTGATGTTTCTAAAATAGAAATTTACATCCATGTTTTGTATGTCATCAATTTATGGGGATTTTTCTATGCCAGAGTTTGCTAAGGATGATAAATTTTCCTTGTATTATCTAAAAAAAAAAGAAATTTTTGTGAAAATCACAGCCTCGCACAATATAAATGGGAATGATGTTGCATCGTGTGAAGAATAAACAAAATCCAGTTGGCTATGTACTCTCATAAATATAACTGTACTTCTCCCTGTCCCCAGTCACATAAAATGTCATCCATATTACAATACCATTGATTCTGCTTATGTGATTTTTTTTTCCCCAAGGCAAAAAGCCTGCAATGTTAGTGCCTATTGATCTCCTTGCTGGAGGCCCACACCACAGCATGCCAGAGAAGTTTTTTGATATGTAGCTCTATTGGATGCTGAGCATCCTTGCCACCCCTGTACACTGACAGAAGGTGCTGTGAAACTGAGACCTTCTATCACATTTTAAATAAAAGCAGCAGACTTTACACTGAAACAAACAGAGAGTGTCCACTCAGCGTAACTGAGTTTGTGACAAAGGCAATTCTGCACAATAAGGAGGTGAAAACAGGCAGAAAAGTGGCAGAAAATTACACCTTGTCTATTAAGAAGAGGTACTTTTAAGTTCTGACCTTCCCACCCTTGATTAGCCTAGGAAATACATGAGACAGTGTTGATGTCTGAATAACAGCAAAAAAGCTGTTTGAAACAGTAAGGAAACTGTGATAATATTACAAAGTTTTTTGTCAGTCAACAGCATTTCAAGTCCAGACAATTAAACTTCATGTAGGGAGCAATGAAGGAATTTTTTTTTTTTTTTTGGGGGGGGAGAAAGCAGACTTTTTACTTAAAATTCTGTTTTATGCGTCTCAATATACTTAACATCCAATCAAATAGCTTTTTTCAAATTTTTTTCTTTTTTTGGTTGGAGCGCATTTTGAATAAAGATGTTAAACCAAAATTTCCCAGGTTATTTTGAGTGAGTGTTCTCTTTGATTCCTTGACCCAAACAACAGCAACAATGAAAGTCAGAAAGAATTCCCATGTAAATGACATTGTCGTCCAGGCATCTCTCAGTCAGGCCCTCTGAATTTGAGCTGTGCAGTAACACTGAATCCAGAGGTACAGAAAGAAACCTGGTTCAAAACCTTTTTCTTATTTTCTGAAACTCCTCTTGAGCATTTAAAGACAGCCACTGTAGAGTTAGATCAAGTAAATTATCCCAGATAAATATTCTTCAGCAAGTAACACATCATTCTTCCACATATCCCAGTAGTTTCTTCATACAGGATGAGGAGACAAAAGTGAAAGAAAACAGTACACCGTCATTTTAATGTGACAGCGCTTTGTTGCTTGTGCAATAGACAAGGCATAAAGCAGCAAAGATATATACTCACAGATACACACAGTGATAGTCCAGCTAATTGCAAACTCAGATATTGCACATTTCTTCATTCTTTCTTTGTCCACGTCCTGCAAACGTAGTTAATTTCAAATGCTTTAATGTTACAGTTTATGTGTCTCTAGTGTCATACAGCTTCCAGGTAGTTTACCAGTGTGAGAAGGACAAAGGGCAAATAGAATTTGTTTCCAAAATAAAATAAATATATGCAAGGTAGTATTTCCACTTATTTTTTCTTCTGTAAGAAAATAAATTCTCAAATATAAATTAAAAGCAACAGTTAGATGAGAGCAACATAACAGCAACACATTAAGTTGTTCTGAAAAGAAAAAATACATAAAACATTAATTGCTCACAGCTAAAATGTCTATATTTCTGGCTCTACTTGAAAGAATGCTGTTGAAAATAAGTCCTTAGTTTGACTTTGACTGAAGATGTGTAGGTTAACAATTTTTATTTCATTCCAAATGCAGGAGTAGTTCTATAGCTGGCATAAATTGCCATAGGTCGCCAACTATCTATAGAGCTAAAACTGCTTAAGGCAGGTGACCTACACAATGTTTTGTTAAATTCAGGGAAATTTTATGCCTCCTCACTTAGTCTCATTTGGCAATCCCTGACTAATCTAGATCTTAATATTTTTCCACAGGATTTTTTAAAATACAAATATCCAGTAGAAACATTAAAAAAATGTTAGGGAAAAAAAACTGTAAAACCTTAGGGAGAAGGGCACTTTTCTTCTCACTGAGGTATTGCTTTGTTTGCTGTAATGTGTCTCTCTTCTTAGAGAGGATCTTCAAGGATTATCTTCCTTAGGTCAGAGTAGAGGTTATCTTCACCTCCCAGTCACTAGAAGCACGGAGAAAAGGGAGGAGGTGGAAGAGGGCAAAGACATTCGTAAGAGGAGGAATGAGAGGAAGGACATGAAAGTGACCTGGAGGATTTATCAGGAAGGGTAATGCGATGGCCTACAGTGGCAAGAGAGTAGCTATACAAGGATGCAGAAACAATTGTTGAGCAATGTACATGGTACTAAGTTGGTAAAGAGAGTGGAAGGCATGAATGGTGTAAATTCAGAAGATAAGATAGGTAGGTAGTACTAGTAGTAGCTGTTGTTTTGGAGGATGTGTGGAAATCAAATTACTTGGTAAGGAGAGAAAAGGAGTAAGGCCCAAACATACAGGACAAAGGGAAAGAAAATTTGGGAATGAGAGAAGTGGAAAACCACTAGATGGGTCAAGCAGGAACGTGTTCTAAACTAAAAAGCAAAAGAAGGTATAGATCAAAGAGAGGCTATGGCAGAGATAGAGTGTTTCTTCTGTTTCTTGAGATGCTGCCTTTATTCTACATGGAGTTAAATAATTGAAGCATGATGTAATCAGAGATGTACCCTAGTATATAGAGGTACCAAACTCTGACAAGAGCCAATGTTTGCTTTTAAAGAGAAACTAATGATTTCCAGGTATATCCAAATTTCTATGGAACTTGCTTTTGCAACCTTACCACGTGCCATAGCAGTGTCACTCGTGATTTCACATCTCATCAGTCGTAGGGTAGAAAGAAAGTGTAATTAAGTGAAGTGTTTGCAGCCCACTGGAAAATCACAGTAAATTGCTCCAGACTAGAGCCTAATTTAGGCCAAAGCAGCCTAAAATGTGATTGCACTAGTGTAAATTTTCTTGTGAAGGACAGGTTCAAAGACAAGTCTTGTAAATGAAGGTGAAACTAAAAACCTTTTTAAAACAACATTACCATCTCTTTGTGTGTAAATGTTAGGTATAAACCAGTTCACTAAACAACTACGCATAGTCAGCACATCTTTACGTTGTCTCACATTATGACCAAATCAAAAGATACCGATCTGTACAGCTTTCTGCTGTTGTTTTTCCCTAAATTCAAGCCATCATATTAGTAACAGTGTGACAGAACTGTGCTCTTGCTTCCATTCATAAGTAAAAATACTCACTCAGAGAACTTAGAGAAAAAAAAAGAAAAATATTGCTATTATTTGTACATTTATGAAGCGGAAAGTATTTCCAAGAACATTTTCAGGTGCCCTTTTACTTTCTATCTGCATTCTCCCATTTACACTAAAAAAGATTTGAATTTCATGTCCTTGGAATTCTGGTTTCTGGGTTTGTAAAAATAGAAAAGTAGCATTGAATTCATAAAATTTCTTGAGCATAATGAAAAAGTTAACTTCAAAGTAAATCTGAATGTAAGAAAGATTAGCAGATTGCTTCTTAAAAATTGCTATTTTTAATAATTCCTATTATATGAAAATATTTGTGTCTGCTTTATTTATGTCAGCAAGAAATATTTCAGCTTTAAGGAGAACAGCACTCTATTCAAATGACTTTGGCTTTTACCTAATGACCTAATAAGTTAGTGACTGTCTGATGTGTACATATTATGTTTCAGTGGGAAGTTGCCAAGACTTTTATTGAGTGGTAATACTTTCCTCCTGCTAGTTTTGGATTTCTCTGAGGATCAGCAGTTAACATCGCATTTTCTTTTACAATTAAATTGAAGTGCCAGGGATTTGTTTTTCCTTCACTCAATTTTTTAAATTGGGTAATTCCTTAAAAGGATATCTTAATATAGTAAATGCACTACCTCTGTGAATGAAGCATTCTAAATGATACATGGATTTTTGCCATTAGAGCTTTGTACAAAAGATTTCTTACATCAAATTCATATGCTGGCAGAAGTAGCAGAACAAACTTATCTGCTATTCACGAGTGCTAGGCTTGCTTGCATACACAGAAATATCAATCCATACACCAAAAATAACAGAAACCTGTAGAAAATCTTTAATCTTTTAAAGTCAGTGGACTGATCATAAGCAGCTAAGAACTGGTTCATCATTTGATAAGAAGCACTATGTAGGTTTATGCTAGCTAAAGATCTGTCCTGTGCAAATATCAGTTTTAGTTTTCATTGATTTTGCTTCAATCTCTGAACCACTGTAATAAATGGCAAGAAAAATTTGACTGGTACATTTTTATACCCTAGTGACAGATTTTCAATTTTTTGACTAGGTGATTGTGACTTGCTGGGGTTTGTTGAAAAAAAATTACTGGAACATTGATCTAGCTTAGCTTGACTTGCAACTTGTGGTTAGCTTGTTTGTTTGCAGATTGTGTTCAGTCTTCAGGACTTCTTTTTCTGACAATGGAAAAAATAAATGTAGACTGCTACCATCAGTCTTCACAGATTATCATAGAATCATTAAGGTTGGAAAACACTACTAAGATTATCTAGTCCAACCACCAACCCATGCCCACCATACCCACTAAATCATGTCCTTCTGTGCCACATCTACACATTTCTTGAACACCTCCATGGACAGTGATTCAACCACCTCCCTGGGCAGTTTGTTCCAATGCCTTACCACTCTTTCTGAGAATAATTTTTTCCTAAAAGTCAACTTGAGCCTCGCCTTGCAAAACTTGAGGCCATTCCCTCTTGTCCTGTCACCTGGGAGAACAGCCTGACCCCCACCTCACCACAATCTTTCAGGCAGTTGTAGAGAGTGATAAGTTCTCCCCTGAGCCTCCTCTTCTCCAGACTGAACAATCCCAGTTTCTTCAGCAACTCCCCATAAGACTTGTGTTCCAGACCCTTTTATGTCCTAGTTGTACTGTAAGGCCTTTTTTTCTGAAATCAAGCCAAAAATACCACCACTGGAACACTCCAGAGCACTTGACTGCAAAAGAGGTAAAAAAAAAACACCCTGCAGAATAAAATTTGTCTCCAAGCACCATGTTTCTAGTGAAAAATGAGTTTATCATTAATTATAACGGAAGATTTTTTTGATGGGATTCAGTCTGGAGAAGAGAAGAGGAGGCTCAGGGGGGACCTTATCACTCTCTATAACTACCTGAAGGGAGGTTGTAGTGAGCTGGGGGTCAGTCTCTTCTCTCTTGTAACTAGTGACAGGACGAGGGGGAATGGCCTCAAGTTGTGCCAGGGAAGATTTAGGCTGGTCATTAGGAAGTACTACTTTTCTGAAAGAGTGGTCAGGCGCTGGAATGGGCTGCCCAGGGAGGTGGTTGAGCCACCGTCAAGAAACATTTAGATATAGCGTTGAGAGACATGGTTTAGTGGGGCTATTGGTGGTAGGTGGATGGTTGGACTGGATGATCTTGTAGGTCTTTTCCAACCTAGCTAATTCTATGATTCTATGATTCCACCTCCCTTTATGTGATTGTTCAGAGTAAGAAAAATATTTAACAGAAAAAATGAAAAGCACAGACAATATTTAAAGAATTTTCTTGTGATAGACCATTAAAACCACCACTGAGCAGGCTAGCCGTTCACATGCTAATACCTGGAGTCTTAGCACAATCATTGAGAAGAGCTTATCAACTAACTACGTTTAGGTATAGCGTTGGGAGACATAGTTTAGTGAGGTTGGTGGTGGTAGGTGGATGGTTGGACTAGGTGATCTTGTAGGTCTTTTCCAACCTAGCTCATTCTATGATTCTATGATTCTATGATCAAGAGATTCATGGAGAGCTAAAACCTTGAGAATGAAAAGCTCACATACAATGATGTTCTTCTGAATCAAAATGCAAAATAATCTCTAATCCTTGATAATAAACCTTAAACACGTGCTAACATGTTCTTAATTTGACCATAAAGGAGCTAGTTTGGGGACTGTTATCAAATTCTGTCAGATTCTGGTCTTTGATTACTGTAATATTTTCAAGCAGTATAGACAGTATCTTATCATTAGGTTTAAACAGTTTATGTACTGTTTCTCTTGGGCCTCTGTGGAGTTTTAGAGCCACTCTGTCAGATGCAACAGAGATGACTGGTGACAGGCAGTCCTTAAGCCAATATTTTGTAACCTATGTAGACAAGAAGTAGTGGAACCAGAGAGAATAGGTTATGAAATGTTATCCCAAAGCACCGTGGATCAGAGCCAAAGAATCACTCAGGTTACTTCTACATCCATCACTGAACTGTTAGGCCCTATTGCTTTTGAGAGATGATTCATGCTTACATTACATCCTGTTGTGTTTTGATACTTGTAGTCATATCTATAAAAAACAAGGTGCTGGGTGAAAATTTCAGCCTGCTAATAAGTGTTAATTTAGGGAATATTGGAAGTAATTGACAATTCTTACTTTAAAACTCGGGTACTTGTCTTGATTTTGTTTTTTTTTTACACAAATCATGTAGTGTTTGTAAATAATGCCTCAAATACCTTGCAGATGGGCACATGGAATCAATGTGCTTGCTTACCAAGCAAAACTTTTGATAAGAAAAAGAGTGGTTCACTTAAGACCAAAAATATGAAAAGGGTATATTTTTCATATGTCTGCTAGTCCAAAATTACTTTCTGCTGTTAATTATGAATTGACTAAATCAGCCTAAAATGTATTGACTTACTAAGCACTTCCAGTTTTGAAGATTAGAAAAACTGTTGACAGTCTTGTCAGAAAGAGCAGAAATATCGCTCACTCATCATCTGTCCAATGTGACCAATTAAAGCATCCTATCTAACTATTTAGTATACTCAAAGAGTCAAGGTATTCAATTTGTTAATGTTGCTATTAATTATGTATCAAGCATTATGAGTCTTTTAAAATGTGTATAAGATGCAAAGGAAAGACTCAGTTCCTTCCTTAAGAGCCTACAGTATTAATGGAGACAGTCACGTAGACCCCACCAGTACCCATCAGCAGCCTCAGAGGAAGGTCCACCTTAAGAGCAGTCTGGGAATGTCATTTGTTTTATTTATGTAGTGGGTATTCTAGTGACACAGAATTTGCAAGAGTACACAGGATGATTGATCATGTTGAAACCTGGATATGTAACCTTACAAGGTTGGATGAGCCATGCGTTAGAGATGGCATGCGAAGGTGTCTGAACGGAAAAGTAAAGGAGAATTTTCTCTCTATTAAGCAGAAATTCACAGCTTCAAGACTAAACTATGACCCATATTGCTTTCTTTATGTCACAGTATTTACATAAAGGAGCTAGGAGACTCTCCTTTCTGTAGGAGACTACAGAAACATTTGAGGCCTCTAGCTCATCTCTCTTCAGTGTATTCTTGCACAGCAACTGCAGTTAGTTCCCCTGATTGCCATGGGTACTTACAGTAGTGGGTGCCAGAGATCAGACTTTGACTTAGCGATATTTCTCTAACTGGCACCTGTACACAATGATATGTGTATATATAGTTGCTTTGCAGAGCTGTTTAAGCCATGTGCATACACAATTTAAATAAATCTACATCTATTTTCTTTATACAAGAAAAATGAAGTCTTCTGAATTTCACTGAAGTAACATCTGAATTTTAAGCATAGACTATTAGTTCCAGTAAATCATTTGCCTACAGTATGGGACTTAATATTCACATTGGCAGAAATGTTTTTAGTACAGGTGTTATATTCAAGTAAAACATCTGAACTACTAGAATGCTGCGCATTAAAATCTATGCAAAAGTTGTCCTTCTGCACTTTCCATTACCAAATTTAGTAAAAACTTACTTGAGCATATATGTTTTATATATTTCTGTTTTAGCTCAAGTGTTGTGGCAATAAGTCATTTTATTTTTAATTATGTCCATCCTTCTGAATTCTTTTCAGCATATGTATCAAAATGTGAGCAAATTACACTGAGTAATACTATTTGAGATCTGTGTTACTCTAGAACAGTATGGAAAGAAATGAGAACTGCCTCTGAATAAAAGAGAGCTGAGAGAATGTGGGATTCAAAATAAACAAACATCAGTATGAGGCTATGTTGCCTGTAATGTTACTGATTTTTACAGTTGTTAAAGATTTCACCTTATTGGCAGATCAGTAGTTGAAAGAAGCTACTTAATTACTGAATGTATTACTTATAGGAGAAATTATTCCTAATTGAAGACAAAGAACCAAGGGGTCTGCAAGACTACTTGGTTTTAAATGGTGTACTTAAATAATAGTAAGCAGATTGGAGCCAAGTAAAGGAAACAGTCCTGTTAACATTCTGAGTCTAATGTTTCTTTTCTCTTTATAGCACCGAGTAGTATCAGACCAGCCGGAGATCACAACAATGTTTGATGCATGATGGAGAGCACTGCAGGGTTTACAACTATTACCAGGTAAAAATAATAACATAGCCTCTATTTACTGAAATTCTTTCTGAGATTCATATTTCTAGGTGTAAATCATAGAATCATGGATTCACAGAATCACAGAATAGCTCAGGTTGGAAGTGACCTTAAAGGTCATCCAGTCCCAACCCGCTGCCATGGGCAGGGCTGCCTCCACCAGCTCAGGCTGCCCAGGGCCCCATCCAACCTGGCCTTGAGTGCCTCCAGCGATGGACATCCACAGCTTCTCTGGTCAGCCTGTGCCAGTGCCTCACCATCCTCTGAGTAAAGAATTTCTTCCTAATATCTAGTCTAAATCTACCCTCTTCTAGCTTAAAGCCATCAGCCCTTGTTGCATTGCTACAATCCCCCAAAAATATTCCCTCCTCATCTTTCCCATAGGCACCCTTTCAGTACTGGAAATGCACTATAAGGTCTCCTCCAAGTCTTCTCTTCTCCAGGCTAAGCAACCCCCAACTATCTCAACCTGTTTTCAGAGGAAGGGTACTCCAGCTCTTTGAATATCTTTGGGATCCTCCTCTGGACCTGTTCTAACAGATCCGTATCTTTTGTGTGCTGTGGTCCCCAGAGTTAAACACAGTACTGCAGAGCAGAGGATGAGAACAAAGTTCAGGTTTGGGACAAAAAGCTTTTAATAGAGAAAAAGAGAAGGTAACTACACTATGGAGCATATAAAAAAGAGATATTAAAAGGATTCCCTAAAAATCTTTGAAGTCACTCGAGACTTTCCAGTTTCTATAGGAAATGTGGTGAGATACTATAGCAGAAGGAAAAGGTGGAGAGGTAGGTTAGCTCTTTTTACCACTATTTTCATTTCTCAGTAGTGAAGTTCAGATAGCAAAACTTTCTTTTGGGATGAAAATTCAAGATCCTTCTTCTCTATAATGTTAAACTTCCCTTTTCTTACAGACCGTACTGTGAATGTAATCAGCCTTATCTTAAAAGCTTGGTAACCTGGATGTTGGATGACCAGTTTCTGAACACTGGGAGAGGACTACAGGGATAAAGTCAGATTTTTCACCTGGAAGCTGTTAAGTATATTATAGATCATCTCTGCTATTACTGGGCTAACAAGGGGCAGGGATCCACCTTTGATCATTTATGTAAGGTAAGATGCACAGAGACCATAAAGAATGAATGAGAAACCTGAAGTGTTTAAGTCCTGTTCCATGCCATGCATATATCGTGGTTAGAAACCCTTCCTAGAAATTGTAAAATGAATGGGGGGGGGGGGTTCAGTGGAAAACACAACATGTAAATATGAAATAACAGCCTTGTAATGCATGTGCATGAGGAGGTTGAATTAAAATTACACTGATATCTTGTAGCTTTTGACTCCTTAACTCTTACAGGTCCCATTCATATTAGTTTAACTGTGTAAGCATTCCACATCTTCCTTTATAAATTGTATTAGTGAATTCTTAGATACTGTTCTCTGCCTGGCAAATGATTAGGAAAAAAAATAAGTAAATCCTAATAATCTTATTTCATTGTTATACATCTTTTCTGTCATGTATCACAACAGTCATAAGAGAATGCTATGAAAATAAATTTTAAAGAGTTGCATCTAAAGCTCAAAATATCTTTTGAAAAATTCTGTAACCTGATTTGGTTTCTCATGTAAGATGTATGAGTGCCTTCTTTTCCCAACAGTGAAAACTCCTCTCTATGGAGAAAAGGAATGACGACCAAATCAAATACTCAAATCTTTTTAGTTTGCAGAGCATGTTACACTTCATGAAGAAGAATCCACTTGAAATTCGTAATAGCACTTCATACTTAATCACCTTCCACACTGCACAGGGTGTGCGAACATTTGTGCTTATCTAAGGAGCATTTAGATACATGGGAATGAAGAATTATTTAACACTTGCTAATATAAACTAATACCCACATGAGTTACTCAAGAATACAGCCAAATGTACACCTTCTAGCTTTTAGGATCATCTGCTGTCTTTAGGGACACTAAATTCCCACTGAGTGCGTCTGAAGACAGAACTGAGTCCCCCACTTCAAAGAACTTAACTGACTGACTGGCAATGTACAAAAAAATGGACATGATAGTTTTGTGTTGAACTGCATGTAGCCAAACTGATAACAGACACAAGAGAGAAAAAAATTAATTTGCCAACACAATGAGGAGATAGAACGATTGCTTAATTTCACTGACTTCGTCTTAATACTGGATCAAGTAACTCAGAGGTTCAAAGTCTCTTTTCAGAGAAGCCCTAATGGATTCTATGGATCTCCTGAACAAAAATGATTTTGGACTAGGTTTATAAAGCAAACCTTGCCTCAGCATGTGAAAAAAGAGGTTCCGACACCTTCATATGCTATGCATTTGGAAAAATAATCAGATGAATTCATAGCAATTATTATGTATTTTTGAATATATTTTTATAAATAGGAACATATTAATACACTTCTTTGGCAGCGGAAGATTGCCTTATATGTAGTACTTAATAGCATTTAATCAAGGTTAAATGTCCAAATAATGGAATAACAGACAATTCTGTCTGTTCAAATATCTGGGCATTGTCCAGAATGTCTATGTGCATTTTGTTAAGCTCCTTTCAATGTATGGTTCTTGGTAATTCAACAGATGAATTGCATTTTCTTACATGTTTATTAAAGCCTTGGAGGAAAATACCCCTTTCACACTGTACCTTATTGAAAGGCAAATATGATCTTGGTCTTACAGAAATCGTATCTGAACTCCCTGGGACTATCTTTAACTCATTACAGATAAGAGGTTTTTTAATATAATATACTCGCTACTCTATTCTTTTTAATAGAAAATTTAAATGCTCATTCCTTCTCCAATGTGCCATTCATTGCATTTTATTTAATTTTCCTGCCAATTAAATCTATTCTTCTTTACGATTTAATATATGCAGTAATTATTTTGAGTCTTGATGCAATCATTCTGAGCATAAAGATTTAAGAACTTCAGCTAAGTTTTCCATACATCTGTACATCTTTCTCTTTCTTGCTCTCTCTGTGCATGTTTCAGGTCCTGCGTGGATTCAAGGTGATGAGCCCTTGAGAAAACCATAATGTGATTATCTTGCAGAGAGGTGGTAGAATAAATAAGATTATCTATAACAAGCTTAGCCACTGATGAGTTCAAGCCGTGCTGATACAGAAAGTCCTGACACAATTGTAAGGTAATAACAGAAAAAGTATGTGTTTGTGAAGGAGAGAATACTGTTTGAACTATGAAACCTTCAATGATTAATGCAAATGCACCTATAGCCTTTTTATATAAGCTTCACTACATTTTCTAAACCTCTTTCATAGAATATTCCATTGCAGACTTTAAGACTCTTAATGTCTATCAGCATCACTATTATTTAAAGTATGCTAAATTTCCCTTTCATTTTTTCTTTTTTTTTTTAATGGCTTTGAGGGCGTTTGTTTTACTATTTGTCTGAATTTAAAGTTATCCTTGATTTGTGTTTGTGTGAATGAACAGTTTTGATGAGTTGTGTTCATATGACCACGCAGGTCGTAATGACAAGCCAAAATATGCAGACTGTCTTACCAGACCATGAGGACAGCTACTACATGTCACCCACACTGATCTGACTACAGGGACAGTCAGCATTACTTATTTCATGGGGTTTCTTTTAGGAAATTTTCTTAAAAGCTTCTTATTTTAATTCATCTTTGACTCCAACAGTTCACAAACCTTTTCCTCTCTTGCCTTCTCCAGTCCACTAAAATACGTGGAAAAGTTGTTGCTGTGTAAGGTAATCTAACTACTTAATTCACTATTTTGGGGGAAAAAAAAAAAAAAAAAAAAAAGCAGCTTTGACTGTTGTATGTAATAAACCAATGTCAAGTAATCAAGAAATGAATTTAAAATTACTTCTTTTCTAATATTCCTCATGTGAAAAACAGCATATGCAGAAATCAAAAGATTTCTTCAGTATCAAAAGGAAGTATACAATTTTAGTCAATATAAAAATTTTATGGCAAGGTTTTCAAATACTACGAACAGACTCAGTTTGTGACAACTTGATTTCCAGAAGTTTAGCGTATAGGATTTTTTAAGACATTGGCCATTAGTTCGTGTGATGGTGTACATTTGTGCTAGTGTACAGATTTGGCTAAAGAATCCAGTTTTAGATAATCGATTTAGAGCTTAAAAAGATCTTCTAGGTCAAGATAAAATCCTTTTTTTTTTTTCTAAATTATATCTAATATGGGAACTATATGATTTCAAGGACATTGTTGCCTTGAGCTATTCACTGTGCCAAGGAAAGAAAGCATTTCAATTAAAAGAAGCAGTTTCTATAAGGCTCAGTTGTGAGTTGATAACCAACAGATAAGCATTTATTATTAATATAATACAGATTTCGGAGCTGACACAATTCCTATTGTTTCTGAAGTGGTACATAAATGGAGAAGACTTTAAACAGTTTATAGTAGAAGACAGAACTTAACATATTCACATGTAAGTTCATATATTTTTGTTTAAAAACATACGCTGGAAGTGGTATGACACAGTGATATATTTACAGTTAGTGTGAGTGAGGTCAGAATCAGACTCCTCTTGTTCGAAGGAACTAACAAGTTGCTGTTAGTAAACCACTACTGAGGCTTTGGACAGCCTGTTCATTAGTGTCTACAGAGAAATACTTGGCCATATAGACAACCGGCATCCACGGTGAAGTTACATAGCTGCCACCTGGTACTCTAATGAGATTGAAGGCAATTAAAAATAATTACCACAGGAAACTTATTAAAATTCTGAAGGTTTGTTCAACTCTGGGCCCTCATAATTGCTGCAGAACATTTCAGTGTACCTCAAAAACCATAGTGAAACTCAACTATCATATTTTAAATCAGGAACTGAAAGGTAATCACAAATGTTTATTTCAAAGAAGATATTTAACTACAAAACACTGAATGAGAAGTTTAGCATTTCTGTATTATTGTAGCATCAGGGGTTTCATTGCTTCACCGTATTTGGAAGTCTTTCTGTATGTTGTTCAGAATGACTTCAGAATTTTAAATTTTGATATGCATGTACATATACAGACTTTTTGTTTTCAGTGCTTTGAAAAGTAAAGCTATCGGAACTTTTTTCAGTTTTCAAGGCAACATAACAGATATAATGAAAATGTTAAAAAAAAAAAAAAAGGGAAGAAATAGCCTGTATCTTACCATGTAATGGTTTCCATAGAATTGTTTACTAGCAGTGTCATGAGAGAATTCACAGCTTTTTGTGGCATCTTATGGGAGGCCTTTAATTTCAGTAACTATAAGAAAACAATTGCCTTTCCAGGTAGGGCCCTGCTTCTAAACAGCTAAGCAGTAAGTGGTGTCACTTACGTGACAGGAACTTTCTGAGATCACTAAATCTCTTTGGGGGATATCAGCCTTACACCCTTTTACAAATAATGCAGTGGTGCATTTATGAGGCTCTAACTGATAGGACTCTTTAAAAGCATGTAAAGACATTTACAGGATCTCACTTTTATCACCCAAAGTCACTCCTATACTCCATATAAGTTACACTAAGTAAACATCATGGTTCCTTCTGATCTGAAAAAGATCTCCAAGTCCTGAATAATGATCTAGCCAAAGCAAATTATTTTAGATTTTTCTGTACTCTTTTCTAAACTTTTTAGCTAGACAGGAAATAAGAGTACAGCATGCTTTATACAACATACATATACCATACCATGCACATAGGGTGAGCAAGAAGTTAGAATCAAGCTTATGAGCAGTACAAACCTTGTAATACTTGCATAATCACAACTTTGTAAACAAGAGCCATATATGAAGACTTTGGAAAACAAGCAGTGAATTAATTCTCACAGTTAATAATCAAATTACCTTTACTATCTGGTGCTGTGTGGTAGTCTGAAGTTCTGTGGCATCTTCTAGGAGGCATCTAATTCCTGAGATAACTAGTGTCTGGCAGGATAAGGAACATTTGTGCAAAGGAGGTGAATAAAAACCAAGATTAGAGAGAATAGAATAGAATAGAATAGAATAGAATAGAATAGAATAGAATAGAATAGAATAGAATAGAATAGAATAGAATAGAATAGAATAGAGCAAAAGGGCAGGAATGGGAATTTTACCAGCTTTAAAGAAGGAGGAGGCTGGCCTCCAAGTGGGACTTTACTGCAGTCTAGGTACATACTTCCTGCATTCCCTTAATAAAAGGTATTGATCTTCTGGCCTTCTGTTTTCTAAAGACGTAATGCAGTAATAACCAACTAGAACATGAGATAAACTGAAAAAACTACAGGAACAGTTCACACAGTTCAGCCTCTGCTATGGTATACTACCATAATGCTGCTGCAGGTATGACCATAACCTAAGCAGTTATAACTGGGCTGGTTACTGGGTTTGATACAAGAAGTCACAGTTTTTTCAGTCTAGCTACATACTCTCATTTCACGTTGTTTCACAAATACTGTATTGTGAAGAAATGCTGTATCTTAACCCAGTAGTTTAATAAAACAATATTCAACTCCAGAAATTTTCAGAGTTTAATTCCTCATTGTCTATGCCATAATTATCTTTTACATCTGCTTTCTCTTACAAAACAAATGAAAAAAAATGCACATGCCAGGGGACTGATAACTTTTCCTAAAGGCTCAAATCTATTTTTTCCATTCTCACACTACAATTATTAATGATGGCAATATGTTTTTCATTTTCTTTTCCTTAGAAATGTGTAAGTCTCCATATTAACAGAGACAAGTTATCATACTGCAAAGTGTGCTGTCATTTGTCATTATGGATGACAACAGGAACATACTGTAACAACTGCCTGTTTTGCTATTGGTTTATTGGTATCAGGTATACATGATCACCTGCTATGCTGGGGCAGCCAGGAAGACAATACATCATTGTATCATTGTAATTTTATCACTTTGAGAATTTTTATCACTGTATGAGAATGAAAATGTTCATTGCTACAGAAATACGTACAAATTCAAAGAGTGGAATACTACCTTTTTTGGGCTTTCTGTATTTATATTTGAAATACAGCAGTTGCTGTGAGAGAACATGGTCACACAGCTGAACAGTTTCAGAGGTCTAATGAATTAGGTTTTTCCTTGGCTCTCTTGAAAATACTACAATCAGCAGTTTCAGCAATGGCAAGCTCATCTAATTAAATTAAGTGCCTTAGCCATCAATGCCAACAGGACTTCATAAGGCTTATATACTAAAGTTTTCTGATATTGCTAATCTGGCATACATCCCAATGAGATGATTGTACACATTTTAGAGAATGACTGTAAGATCATAGAATATTCCAAGTTGGAAGGGACCCACGAGGATCACTGAGTCCAAATCCTGGCCCCACACAGGAGGACCCAAAATTCAAACCCTATGCCTGAGAGTGTTGTCCAAACGCTCCTTGAACTCTGGCAGCTTGGGGCTGCTGAACACTGCCCTGGGGAGCCTGTTCCTGTTCCAAGGTCTGACCACCCTCTGGTGAGAAACCTTTTATTAACACGCAACCTGACCCTCCCCTACTGCAGCTCCATGCTGTTCCCTCGGGTCCTGTTACTGTCACCAGTGAGATCAGCACCTGCCCCTTTGCTCCCCTCATGAAGAAGTTGTAAGCCTGATGTCTGAAAGGTGTCCAAAATACCAAATCAGGGAACAGCTGTAGCCAAATTGGGATGGGTGGGGAAAAACGTAAATAAGGATAAGTTGTTTATTTCAGTAGGACGGTGGACAGGAAAAAGGCAGATACCAGGGCACCTGCTGGGGCTTTAGGAAAATGAGGCCCGGGCCTGGGTTTCTGCTGAGAAAAACCGTCATCAACACCACAGTAGCTCCAGTGGGTGTGCAGAAGCAGTACTGGTACGAGACAGAGTGCTGTGGGACTAGACAGGGGACAGGCTTCCCAACGGTGATAGCACTGAGCAACAAGTCGCAAAGTCACGGTGTGTGACATCTCCAGGCAATGGACTGTGACCTCACGACCTTCTACTGCATACACTGGGGTGACAGTACAGTCTGCCCCAGCCTGGCTTGTTCCTGGATTCTGGCTGAGCATGTTTGCAAGGCTTGGAGGATTTAACTGAGGCTTTGCGTGGGTTGTGCTGCGAGGCAGCTAGCAGCTGCACTCAGTGCCAATCCCCACATTGTTGCCTACATTTCCCCAGCCCTGCCTGGTTCAATGAATGACTGCAGCCTGTCCTTCTTGCAGTACGCAACACCTGTTGCAGTGGCACCAGTGAGGGGACGAGCTCTTCACCTTCAGCTCCTCCCAGCCCACTGCAGTGTGAAGAACATGGTTATGGAGGAGGTATGATCATGTTCCATCTGCCATGACATGAGAACTGATGCAGCCTACGTGGCTTCCAGTAACCACACATTCTACCTCAGTAGCATCCTCCAGTGGACCAGGAAGAAATGCAGCTTCCCTCTCTGTAGGAGGCTTAGGAATTCTACCAAATTTTCAGTGAGGGCAGATGACTGTCCGGCATGTGTCATCATGCTTCCATTAGAGTCCACTGCTGAGAGCAGTCAGACAGCCTCCCTGCGGGGCACTGTCAATCCAAGCCTTGGACCATCAGCCTTGCAGGTCTCAGTGAGCAAGAGTCCCCCACCTCTTCCAGTACCACTCTTCCTAGGGATCTCAGGGATCATCCCACCATACCCATCGTGAGGGAAATGGATGAGCCCCATGAGGAGCTGTGGTAGGTCCTTCTAACCAGGGCTGCAGCCACAACCCCTCCATTCCTGACTGCTTGCCTAGAGGCCCAGGCATCCCAAAATGAGGAGGACAACAGTACATAGGACACTTCCCCGTCCTGCAAGAGGCTGCCTTCCTGGCACCACTAGCAGGGCTTACACTAATCTTTAATAAAAAAACAAACACAAGAAACCATGACTATCCCACAGACAATGTCTCGGTCCTACTCAATGCTCAGGGCAGAGCACACAGATGCTGCTAGCAATTGAGTGTGGTGTTCCTGGCTATCAGGTACAAAGGTTGGGGTTCAGCAGTCCTGAAGAAGGTTCCCTCAGATCCTGCCGCGGTCTCTCATTAGGAAGCTGTAGGCCTCCATGAAGCATTCCCTCAGTCTCTTCTTCTCTGAGCTGAGCAAACCAAAGGACCTCAGCTGCTCCTCATATGTCTTGTCCTCCAGACCATTCACCATCTTCACAGCCCTCCTTTTGATGCTTCAGCTGTATTCTAAAAATGAACCCATATCATGGATTACTGTACATCCTTATATTGCCATTCATTCAGGGGTGATGGAGGGTAACAGAAGAACAACTAAAAGTTACATTTACTAAAACATCTTAAAAAATAGAGGAAAAGATACAGCACAAAAAGAGATCATAATTCCTGCTGGAAGATATTAGAATACATTATTAGTATGGAAGAAACTTGCATTTTATTAACACAACCACGCTGATTACTTCCTTAAGTCTCAGTCACCAAAGGTAGGCATCAGCTTTCTGCACTGTTGAGGAAGGACTCAAAATGTGAAGTTTTCTAGGTTTGTACCTATAATATTTTTCAACATCTATTCAAGAGCATTGTTCAGTTAATATAAGGTAAAATTTCATTGCTTTTGTTCATCTTGAGATATAGTCACATTGACATAAGTGGCACTCATCTTGCAGCAAAGTACCCTTCCCTGTTACTACAAAGTGAGGACTCACAGAATCGCAGAATTGCAGTGATTGCAAGGGACCTCTAGAGATCATTGAACATAAACTCCCTGTTAAAGCAGGTTCCCTACACTAGGTCACACAGGTAGGCATCCAGACAGGGTCTCGAATATCTCCAAAAAAGGAGACTCCAAAACCTCTCTGGGCAACCTGTTCCAGTGCTTTGTCACCTTTACCACAAAGTTGTTCTTCCACATATTTGTGTGCAAGTTCCTACATTGCAGTTTTTGGCCATTGTTCCGAGTCCTATCACTACACACCACTGAAAAGAGTCTGGCCTCAGCCGATTTCCTCACTCACTTTAGATATTTATAATTTTTGATCAGATCCCCTCTCAGTCTTCTTTTCCCCAAGTTGAACAGACCCAGTCTCTCAGCCTTTCCTCATACAGGAGATGCTCCAGGCCCTTTATCACCTGTGTTGGCATCTGCTGGACTCTATTTAGGAGATCCCTGTCTTTTTTGAACTGGGGAGCCCAGAACTGGACACAGTACTCCAGATGTTGCCTCCTCTGGCCAGAGAAGAGAGAGGGGTCACCTCCCTTGACCTGCTGGCCACACTCTCTTTAATGCTCCCCAGGATACCGTTGGCCTTCTTGGTCACAATGGCACACTGCTGGCTCATGGCCAACCTGTTATCCACCAGGACCCCTAAGTCCTTCTCTGCAGAGCTCCTCAACAGCAGGATAGCTCCTAACGTGTACAGATGCATGCGGTTATTTCTCCTCAGGTGCAGGACTCTACACTTGCCCTTGTTCCTCTCTGCCCAACTCTCGAGCCTGTCCAGGTCTTGCTGAATGGCAAGGTGTGTCAGCCACTCCTCCCAGCCTTGTATCATCAGCAAACCTGCTGAGGGTGGACTCTAACCCATCATCCAGGCCACTGATGAAGATGTTGAACAAGTCTGGACCTTGAACTTTGGGGAATACCGCTAGTTACAGGTCTCCAACCAGACTCTCTGCCATTGCTCACAAGTCTCTGAGCTCTGCTGGTCAGCAAGTTCTCAGTCCACATCACTGTTCACTTATCTATCCCCACACTTTCCAAGCTTCATTACAAAGATGCTGTGTGAGACGGCCCACGTTATTTCTTCTCTCCCCAAAAAGGGCAGACTCATACAAACTCCTTTTCAAGAGTAAAATGAAGAGACTTAAAGCCTGATTGGTATGCCTTTAAGATTTCTCCTTTTAGTATTGAAAACCTGGTATTGCCTTAGCCCTTTTTATTTTTATTTCCTTTTTTGATAAATCCTAAAGCAGGATAATACAGGGAAGATCTTTTCCACGTTGTTTCTTCATGCTTGGATTTGGTATTTAGCATTACTTTTCCGCAATATAAAAGACAGACTTGTTTCTCAGCTATTTTTATACAGACATCAACGAGGACATGGGGTTAATCTGCTCATTTCCCCAATCAGATTTCTTATCACACTTTAGTGAATTTGTTTTCTGGTAAAATAATAAATTGAAGTTATTATTTTCCAGCAGTGCAAAGTGACCTTATTAGGCTTGAGGTTATAGTTCTCTATATTTCGTATTAAGTGGTATAAAAAACCCACAAAACAGAAATTATTCTTAATGTAGAAGAACCTGCTATGACTTCTAGAGAATTTCATGATGTTATCATAGAATCATAGGATCACCATGGTTGGAAAAAAAGCTCCAAGATCATCCAGTCCAACCATCCACCTATCACCAATAGTTCCCCTTAAACCATGTCCCTCAGTACAACATTTAAATGTTTCTTGAACATCTCTCAGGACAGTGACTCCACCAGCTCCCTGGGCAGCCCGTTCCAGAGCCTGACCACTGTCTCGGAGAAAAAGTTATTTCCTACTGTCCAACCTGAATCTTCCCTGGAGCAACTTGAGGACATTTCCTCTAGTCCTATTGCTAGTTACATGGGAGAAGATGTCAACCCCCGCCTCACCACAGCCTCCCTTCAGGCAGTTGTAAAGAGCGATGAGGTCATCCCTGAGCCTCCTCTTCTCCAGACTAAACAATCCCAGTTCCCTCAGCTGCTCCTCATTAGGCTTGTGATCCATCTTCATTGCCCTTTTCTGAACACATTCCAGGGCCTTGATGTCTTTCTTGCAGTGAAGGGCCCCAAACTGAACACAGTACTTGAGGTGTGGCCTCACCAGGGCTGAGTACAGGGGGGTGATCACTTCCCTGCTCCTGCTAACAACACTATTTCTGATACAAGCCAGGATGCCATCGGCCTTCTTGGCCACCTGGGCACACTACTGGCTCGTGTCCACCCAACCATCAGCCAATACTCCCAGATCCTTTTCTTCTGCACAGTTTTCCAGCCACTCTGCCCCAAGCCTGTAGCGTTGCAGGGGGTTGTTGTGGCCAAAGTGCAGGACCCGGCACTTGGTCTTGTTGAACTTCATCCCATTGGCCTCCCCAGCAATCCAGCCTGTCCAGATGGCACTGCAGGCCCTTCCTTTCCCCAGGCAGATCAACACTTCTGCCATCTTGGTGTCATCTGCAAACTTACTGAGGATCCACTCAATGCCCTCATCCAGGTCTTCAATAAAGATATTGAAGAGGACAGGCCCCAATACTGACCCCTGGGGAAAACCACTCATGACCAATCGCCAGCTGGATTTAACTCCATTCACCACCGCTCTCTGGGCCTGGCCATCCAGCCAACTGTCCAAGCCACAAGCTGCCAGCCTCTCCTTGAGAATACTGTGGGTGACCGTACTGAAGGCTTTGCTGAAGTTTAGGTAAACTACATCAACAGCCTTTCCCTCATCCACCAGGTGGGTCACCTGATCATAGAAGGAGATCATGTTGGTCAAGCAGGACGTGCCTTTCATGAACCCATGCTGGTGAGGCCTGATCCACCAGTTGTCCCGCAAGTACTGTGTGATCTCCCTCAAGATGATCTGCTCTATAAACATCCCTGCCACCAAGTTCAGGCTAACAGGCTGGTAGCTCCCTGGATCCTCCTTATGACCATTCCTGTAGTTGAGTGTCACACTGGCAAGCTTCCAATCCTCTGGGACCTCTCCAGCTGACCAGGAACACTGATAGATGATGGAAAGCGGCTTGGCTATCACCTCTGTCAGCTCCCTCAGCACCGCTGCGTGGATCCCATCAGGACCCATGGACTTGTGGCAGTCCAGGTGGAGTAGTAGGTCTCTGTTTCCACCTGAATCGTGGGGTGCTTATTCTGCTCCCCATCCAACACTTCCAGGTCAGTGGGTAGAGTACCCCAAGGATAACTGGTCTAACTTTTAAACACAGACATGAAGAAGGCACTGTGAACCTCAGCCTTTTCCTTATCCTCAGTGGTGATGCAGAAGCAAAATCCAATTCACTTTTAAGGGATACTCTAAACACAAATTAAAATCTTAACAATTTTCAACATGTATTTGAGATAATCATGGCCAAATATAGAATAAGCCCTACATTTTTTAATAAGACAAAACTAAAATTCAGCATTTCCATGTGGCAAAGATTGGCATATTTTTATTGACATCGGCTGACCTTGTATCTCTGCTAGAGAAATTCCTGCTTCTTTTCCTGAAACTATGGTGTTGTGCCAGCTAAAGTATGAATTGTTAAATTCATTATGTTCTCATTTCTTTGCTTACAGTGTTTGTTAAGAGAGGGATAGGCTTGATAATCTTTTAAATTCTAAGTTAATTAAGCCACTCTCAGTTTCATAAAGTCTGGTTATGCAGTGTTATTCCCTTCAGATAAAAGACTGTGTGTTTCGATTGTGTTCACTTGTTTCTATTTTTATTGGACAGATTTATAAAGCAAACAGTATTTTATATCTGCATATGTTCCCTAAACAATATATACGGGTCTGACAATTTCTCTCTTGATACATAAGTGATTCTTTAATCGCATCCTAGGTGGTATCATCCTTTCCAACTGTGTTAATATGAGAAGCCGATTTTCAGCTGATATTTGTGAGCTGTTCCCATCTAAGTATCCTTGCTAGATGCTACTTATAGTAAATCAGTTCCTTCCTGAAGTGATGTAATTCTCTTTTACAAAGCAAAGCTCATTCTGCCAGTCACTACCTCTCAACATCTATGCAAGTCCACTTTCTCAGCCAAAGCTTGCAGAGGCTCTTGCTTAATTCTATGGTGATGATGCTTAGATTCCTTCCAAATTTTCCTTTTCCTACGAGGTTTTCCCTACTCACACACTTTCCATTGTTCTAAATAAATAAATAAGTTCCTTTTTTCCAACAATCTAGCATTCCTCTGATGTTAACACTAGCCTTGAGGAAATAACCTTGTTAGCAGCACCATGTCAGTATTTTCCAGTGACTAGCTAATCCCTGTTTCTCTAAGAACACTGATATTCTCTCTGCACATATCTCTGCAAGACACTCGCTGCTTTTCCTCCCCTACAGCTGAAGCTGATCTGAATCCATGCAGTCTGCTAGATTACCAACAAACAGCCAAACTGAGACACAAATAAAAGAAAAACAGCAATGGATCTACATAGGCAGTTCCAATAGTAATGTCTCCTGTTTACTTCCATGGAAACAACAGATACAAAGAGCAAAATAACACTATTTGACAGAGGAAATACTCAACTACAGAACACTATTTTTCAACACAAGTCACCACCATTAGCCATTGGTGTCCATGAATATCAATGGGTACCATTTTTAATGCATGGAGGAATTCAGTTCCACACCTTTGCTTCATCCACACCTCCAGATCAGGTCAGATGCCATTTTGCTCCTCTACTGCCATCTGTCAAACAACAACAAAATGTAACAGAATATTGGCAGAAAGGTTCAACCTCTACTGCCATACCATCAATGTCTGCCTCTGATGTTGTGGGCCAATACGTGACTCTGGGCAGCCTGGTCTAGCAGTTGGTGACCCTGCCCACAGCACTGGGGTTTGAAACTAGATGATCTTCGATGTCCCTTTCAACTCAGGCCATTCTATGATTCAATATCATAAAACAGGAGGCATTACTTTTGGAGCAGCCCTCATACATTTGAAAAGTGCCCCTAAAGATTATACTGTTGTTACTTGCACATATACTCATTTTGTAACCCGACTGTTCTTCTTCTTGTCACGTCTTTACTCACTGTGACACTTCACAGTTAAGATTTTTTTCTCTGTGAAGATGTTGTGAATTATACACAAACGTTGCCCCCTCTTTTAAAGAAAGCAAGAGTATTTATTATTCGTTATACTCTTTCGTCAGAGTATTTCTCAGACTGGAAACAGTTCTCCATACATTTAAAGAGTGGTGAATAGCTTTTATTTATATGCCGTAACTACATTAGGTTAGGATCAGAACGATAGTTATGTCTGATTTCCAATTCCAGTAAGTTATGTAATACAAACATATGGGAACATGAATTAAAACCTTGTTAAGGAAGAGGCTTTCTCTGTGATGGTATGGAATACACTGTTATAATGTGCACAGTTTTGTGTATATATCTATACAGTAAGTACTCTATGTAGTTTGTTTCATCTACAACTTCTAGGAAAAGTTTAGAATGAGATTCTGAAATAAAAAAAACCTGATCTTCTTTAGTTGAAATAGCAATAGTAACACAGGTAATCTCTACATAGGTCCTTCACTAATAAACAGCCTGCCCTTTCCCCCTCTCTTCACCTTCCCATCTTCTCTATAGGCAGTAGATAGATAAAATGCATATTAACACCAAATGTTAAAAGTCTACTTTCAATATGTTGTGGTCACTGGAGAAAATTATGCAAATCAGTAGAGATGTGGCAATTTGCCCATGGCAATTTCTTTTCAAAGAAGTGAAAAATGTTATGCTTACTGCTGAAATAATACATACATGAAAACATACATACGTGAATGAACTTTGCTTTTAGTTCCATGGTTGTTCCAGGATATGATAATGGGTATATCTAGCATGATGAAAACAAAGAATGAGAAAGAATGGGATAAAGGCTGAAATTGTGCCTGTCTACCATTTTCTCCTTTCCTCTTCAAAACTGAAGAAAACAGTATAGTGTCACTTACAGAGAAGTGGCTTAAGCACAATCCATACCCTGTTCTTAACTAGAAACCCTCTGACCTGCTCTGAGTAGAGGTTATGAAGACTGTCTATTTTTTGTGCTTCAGTCATTTCAGGTCCAGCTGCCTTTTCCCTCTCAATTATGCAAAGCGGAAAGATTTTGCCAGTTATCAATTTGCTTAGCATACAGCATTTGTAATGGTAGTGAGCGACTGAGCTTGCCACTAGATGCCAATAACTTGTATTAGTCATACATAATCTTCCTGAAGCCATAAGCTTAAAATCAACTTTGCCCTTTTTTTCATTATTATTTTTTTCATAGAATTGAGGCTTCTCTACAGCACAGTATAATGTGTACTTTTTCCTTTACTCCACTTTTGCTTCTCCAGCATGCTAGGGTTGTTTTAAGAGTCCAACAACTGCATTTTACCTATTTGGCCTAACAAGCACAGCACAATATACCACACAAGATCAGGTTGCATTT
The DNA here is from genome assembly GCF_002078875.1 of Numida meleagris. NCBI lineage: Eukaryota > Metazoa > Chordata > Aves > Galliformes > Numididae > Numida > Numida meleagris. The sequence goes on from NC_034409.1 coordinate 93,473,253, forward strand.
CATCCCTTTTGGTATCCTAGCTTCGTCAGTGACTTTTACCAAATTGTCAGAAGAAATAATAGGTGGATTAGACCTTTTCCAATCAGATCATCAGTTTTACTGTTTCAAAAGTTAACTTGAAACTGTATGCTTAACTTGCAGTAAGAGTCCTTTAAAGATTATTTTAAATTACGTAGGCATATAAGGAGGAAATTGCAAAATGCAACCTTTAAAATGTGACACCAGCCTCCTGGTTTCTTACAGAAAATTGAAACAGAGAAGTTTACTTAACCTTTTTTCTCCTTTTGTCCTCTTCTTAACTTCTAATTTACTTGCAGCAAGGCACTTGCCTCCATTCCCAACCCCTCAATCTGGTCACAGCATTATATTCCCTAGCAGTCCTTCATTTCAAATGACAAATAGGTAATTTACTTACATTGTGATGTAAGGCATCTTGTCATCATTTCTCTTTGCTTGAAGAGAATTTTTTTACCCAGGAAAGTGCCCTAAACATTCATTTGTGGATGTTCTAGTTTGAAGGGACTGTCTGCATCCTGCTGAAGCTGTCACACTCTGAATGATGAACTTATTAGCTGCAGAAAAAGAACAGATTACTGTTACTCAACAGTCCAGCAGATGGCTTCTCTTTCTTGAGTAGGTCAGTCTTTTGCAATGAAAATTTTGCTCTTTCATAGTAAATATTCAGGATTTTGTAGCAGAAGTAAAGGTGTCTTTGCACAAACAAGGAAACCGAAAGGCAAAGCAATTAAAAGCTTACTTTAGTTCCAAGCCTTAGATGTGGGCAGTTGAAGCAGCTTTGTCCACTCTCTGAGCTGACAGAAGTTGAATCATTTTTGATCCAAGCAAAATGTACACATATCATCGTAATAGCACCCCAGCACACAGCTGCCTATCAGCTTTGCAGAACGTGAGAGGCGATTTTCATATTCTTCATCTCTGTCACAAATCTTATTAGCTTTTTATTCTTTGAACTTAAAGCCTTTAGTTTATAATGCTCAATACACAATATAAATGCAGCAGAGACTGACATATCATCGAATCACAGAATTTCTCAAGTTGGAAAAGACCTTCAAGATCCTCAAGTCCAACCACAACCTAACCATACTACCCTAACTCTTACAGTCCACCACTAGATCACGTCCCTGAGCACCACATCCAAACGGTTTTTAAACACATTCGGGGATGGTGACTCAACCAACTCCCTGGGGAGCCTATCCCAGTGCTTAACAACCCTTTCTGTAAAGAAGTTTTTCCTGATATCCAACCTAAACCTCCCCTGGCGCAACTTGAGGCCAGTCATGAGCGGTGTCCCCCAAGGCTTGGTACTGGGGCCGCTTCTATTCAACATCTTTATTAATGATCCTGATGCGGGGATTGAGTGCACCCTCAGTAAGTTGGCAGAGGACACCAAGCTGGGTGGGAGTGTTGTGGTCACAACAACCCCAGGCAACCCTACAGGCCTGGGGAGGAGTGGCTGGCAAGCTGCCTGACGGAACAGGACCTTGGTGTGCTGATGGACAGTCGGCAGAGTATGAGCCAGCAGTGTGCCCAGGTGGCCAAGAAGGCCAGTGGCATCCTGACTTGACATATAAGGCTTTCATATACCTGTTCTGTTAGTAAATTTGAAAACTTGCCGTGTTTAAGTATCATGGATAAATTTGCATGAGTGCAAAGTGTCCAGTTTCCTGAAATCTCTCCCATGTTACACATAGACTCTAGGAGTTGACAGTAAGATGAAAGACAGCTGGAAGTGCTGCGTAACAGACCCTATTTCCGATACAGGATTTTTTACAGGCGGCAAAGACAAAGATTTTGATAGTGTACCTTTTGACATCTATGGAGGTAGCTAATAGCTGAAATAATAGCTGCAGTAAGAAACAAAGTACAAAAGTAGCATCCCAAAGAATCTTCAGTAGCGAAACAGAGCGATGTGACAAGTTAGGGAGTTTCTATTAGCAATCTCACAGTGTCTTAGATCATGGATGGAAATTTAACTACAGGGATTTGTAAAAGGGAAGTTCTGAGCCCTTCCCACAGATTTTCTTGTTTCTTTGCTTTGAATATAAACCACATACTTTCTGGGTAATATGTAAGAAACAGGTTTCTGGGGTATATATCCTAGCCTCATTAGTAACCTCCAATGTTCATGGTAGTGATAACTGAGTCATTTCTTCCACATATTCAACTGAGGATGCACCCAAGCATTTCTAACATCATCACAGTATAACAGTCCTGCAGGCAACTGACCCAGTGGCCTTCATCCGTCTGTTCTCTTAAGAAATGCAGGTGTTTCCTTCTATTTCCTAATCAGCCCTGCTTGTACAAAGATGGGTCTTAGATATATCCTGTGCACCCCACTATATCTTATAATTTTGGATTAATAATGTTGTTCTATCTTCCCAACCAGAAGAGTCTCAAGTCTGATTGGCTTAAGAGTAAGACCGTGTCCACTACATGAATGAAGATCTTTTTAGTTTCATTATATTCCCCTGACAGGGCCAACAGAAGCATAATTCTTATAGTCCATCCTGAAGGAAAGCAGAATGAGCTGCAGAATTGTTCGGCAGTCAGCAAAGAAACATGTCATGGCCCTGCTTTTCAAACATGACATGTTACATGGCCCAAGTCATGCTACCCATCACTTAGATAACATACTGCTCAGAAAGTCTGTAACAATTCTATTGATTAGTAGATGTAGAGTGAAAAGAACCATTATTAACTCACAGTCTGACATCCTCTAATGGCAATGGTTGTCAAACTTTCTGCAGTGACTCCTGCACTATGCTCACACAGGAGCATCCTTTGGCTGGGGCAGGGAGAACAAAACTGAAGGAGATACTCTTTTCCTCTTGAAAGCCTTAAAAATTACCCATTAGCTTTGATGAAGCCAGAAATATTCTTTTTTTTTTTTCTGTTTTACTTTCGCTCCTCACAAAATTGCCTACCCTTACATTGCAGAATTTCTTCCACAGAATATGTTCTGCTAGGAAATGTACTTTGTCACAAAGTTCTCATGCAAGCAAGAAAAGCAACAACTGCCCTATTTTCACAGTCCAGAATGCTACCATTTCAAGAGCAGATTTGAATGGCTATGCACAGCCAAGGAAAACAGAGGATCTAAGGAACAGACACTGAACAGGAACATACCTTTGCTCACAATGATACTGTTGGGACATCAGCACTGACTTCCAGTGAGAGCTGGTACTTTATGCAGTCCTATTTATTATATTTATAAATCTACAGTTTTAAGTTTCCTTGGCCATATAACAGCTACTTGGGAAAATTCTGACTCCAGTTTAAAATGTGAACAATACCCACCTCAAACAATACCTCTCCAAATCTCTGGTACTGATGTTATGCAATACCCAAATTATAGAATTTTATCCTCATTGTTCTCCAATTTCACACCAATCTAACAGACAAAAGAATCATTCACAAACTCAGAAGCTGATCTACAGCAACTGTCCACTGTGAATTCTTTTAGCCCATGGCAAAAGAAAAATAAATTGAGTTTGCTTAGCCTTGTTTCATGCTAACTTGAATTAAGTTGCATTTGCCACAGGCTAAGAGCGCTCAAATAGATATTTATTGTGGATCTGCCAGCACACAGTAACTTCTTACCCTGCAGTAATGTGTTTGTGCGATGTCTCAGGCAAAGAAGTTTTAATGCTGCAAGTTTTCACATTAAGCAACAAAATTTAATAAACACTTTACACTTTAGTGCCAGATCCTGTGAAGAGAGGTGTGAGAGGAGAGGCTGCATAAATCTCATTCTGATATTCTGAAGTCATCTTCTGGAAAGGGAAAAGAAGTTGGCAAACTGGTATCAAAAATGAGTCCATTCTATTCATGAATCAAGGGAAAGCAAAGAAAAAATTAGTTTTTTAGTTAGAAATCTTTTCAAAGCTTCTTTATTTTAATATTTGAAGTAAATTTTGGATATTTATCAAAAATTCTTCAGGATATGCCTTCTGAAAGTGTGGTTGTATTGTCCCTTCATAGAGTACAAATTCAGTGACTGCTTTCTGATTCTGCTAAAAGTCAGACACTTTACATCAAGACTTCACGTATTAACTCCCCTTTCTCTGAAACTGGTAGTTAATATTTGACCTCTATACCCATGCGCATGAGAACACAGGTTTCATCATAGAATTTTTAATCCAATAGCATAGTTGAAATAGCATAGTTGTGACAGCAATTCACAACTAATAAAAATACGTCTTAAAAGAGGTTTGTTATCAGGAGGTTTTATCTAGACTTCTCAAATTCTACCACAGTTTTTGTATTTAAGCTGTGTTCCTGGCTAGTTATTCAGCACATCGGCAGGCTTTCTTTATACACAGAAGAACCAGGAGGATGGTAAAAGACATTAGCTCCCTCCACTCATGAAAAGAGATCCAAGGATAATAGCCCATTTTTCTTTTCTAACTTTCATATTCCACTGGAGACCTATAATCTGTATAAGTTAAAAAAAAAGTCGAAGTAAAGCAGAAATCCAAACTGCAGCTATCCCACCATGTACTGTATGGCTCATACTGTTACCTGTCCCCATGTGTACCTTGTGTCTTGTGTACATGGTTAATGAGAATCTAACTGAACTTAATATTCAACAGAAAGTTATACTTAAGACAGAAATTCATTTGCATCCTTACTTAACTATTTTGTATTTTAGGGCTGGATGGCAACAGAGACAACACGTGACAGCAGCCATGACCATTTTATCAGGAAAGCTTACCTAAAGGAAAAGTGCTAAAATGCCTGAGAGAGCTTAAGGTGCTGAATGACTTCATCACCTCAGAAAAGTGACGAGCCCTAGCTCATCACTTGAAAATACCTCATCCTTAGATCTCCCACACTCGACTTTACATTTAGTGGCTGATATTTGACCAAGCCATTTTTAAATTTAATTAGCTCATGTGAAAACTTATCTTTCTTCTTTTTTAGAGCAGAGATCTCACTCGTGATGAGTAAATTAAAATTTAGCTCCTGCCAATGGCATTTCTCTTCTGTTTCTTTTGGCTTAGACTACAAGATCATGCAGTTCTGGTTTTAGTTAATTTTCTTCCAAGTTGCTGAGTATTTTGCTGTGTTTTGGATTTAGGATGAAAATACTGTTGCTAACACACTGATGTTTTAGCTGTTGCAGAGCAGTGCTTACAAAGAGACAAAGACTTTTCCGTTCTTTATTCTGCTCTGCCATCCAGGAGCACCAGGGACTGAGAAGGGATGCAGCCAGGTCAGCTGACACAGCTGACAAAACTGATGTAGCATACAAAATGGCATCATGCTTAGCAATAAAAACTTGGGGGAGTTGGCTGGGAACTGGCTGGTACTTGTTTTGTATGTTGTGTTTTTATTTTTAATAGTTTTATAGCTGTAGTTGTTCCTTAGTTGTTAAACTATCCTTATCTCCGTTCGTGAGCTCTTGAACTTTTCAATTTTCTCCCCCATCCAACTGAGGGAGGAGTGAGCCAACCACTGTGTTAAACCTCACGATTTTCCATGCTTCATAATACTAAAATTACTACAATTTCTACTAGCCTGAGTAAGGAGTTATTTTTATGTGTGTAGTTCTGTATACATAACTATACATACACACAGTGTATACACAGAAATGTTCAGGTGGATCTATATTCATTTTTCACAGGTACAGCTATATACTCTTTGTATTAATACTTTCAATACTTCAGTATGTCAAAATTATTAAAGTATTTGCCCTTCAGAAGCAGGAAAATTGGAAAGCCTTAATTTTAGTTTTAATAAATGGTAAAAGGAGTTGATCCTCTGGGAGAAAACTAACATACTTGGTAGCCTTAGACAGACAGATTCACACAAAGGGTGCCCTGCTCAGCTATGGGCGTCAAGGGCCATTCTCCTGACAAGAGAGAATCTTAATTGCCTAAGATGTGTTTAACCTTAGTAAGCAGTCCCCAAAAGCGCTTGCAGAGAATAAAGCTATAGGCAAAGAAGCCTTTTTTGATCTGGTTATCAAGTTAGCCACTAGTTGCAGTCACTGAGCCATCTAATAGCTAGGTAGCTGTAATGAAATATCAAAACCAATGGCTGTCAGTTGAAATAAACAGAATTAGTCATATCAAATAGAATTAGACTAACCTCTGTTATTGCTGCTTGTTTTTACTGTATAAAGACAGCATTACTGTGCTGAAGGAGGCCCTGCTCAGGTACCTCTAGCCACACTGATCACTCTGCCATAGCTGCCTTCCCCTTAGGCTCCAATCATCTGCTCCACACCGTCCTTCCTCATCTGGGAAGCTCTGGCTTTGCTGCCTAACACCTCATCTTTCCCTTCTGGGCAGGAAGAGTGAGCAATTTATTTGTCGAGAAAAGAGTCATTCTTTAACTGATCCGTCTGCTCTTTTTTTTCCTTGAGTCTGCTAAATACAGCTTGCTAAACACCAAATACAGCTGCTAAATAAAAAACACTATGATAAGGCTTTTTTTCTGCTTGTTTGTTCTTAAGTACTAAACAGGTGGAAGAAATTAAGAATTTAATGTCCAGGTGGAGAACGACGATACATGACACTTCTCACATATTGGTATTGGGACCAGCACTATTTAAAATCATTGTCAGTGACAGGGGCAGTAGGACTGAGTGGACCATCAGCAAATCTATGCATGACACCAAGCTGAGTGGTGCGGTCAACACACTGGAGAGAAGGAATGCCATCCAGAGGGACTCTGACAGGCCTGAGAAGTGGGCATGTGTGAAAAACACGTGGTTCAACAAGACCAAGTGCAAGGTCCTGCACCTGGATTAGGGCAGTCCCAAAACTGCATACTGAGTGATGAGCAGACAGAAAGTAGTCTATGGAGAAAGATGTGGGGACACCAGTAGACAAAAAGCTTTACGAGAGATAGCAACATGTGCTTGCAGCCAAGAAAGCTAACCATACCCCTCTCTACTGTTGTTAAGACCCTACCACCAGTACAGTGTTCAGCTAAGGTCTACAGCGTATCAAAGTCATAAACTTATTAGAGTGAGTCCAGAGCAGGGCCACAAAGATGTTCAGAGAGCTGGAGAACATCTTCAACAAAAACAGGTTGAGACAATTTGGTTAATTTAGCCTAGAGAAGGCTCCAGGGAAAACTTATAGTAGTTAAAAAACTGAAAGAGGGCCTACAAGAAAGATGGAGGAGGACTCTTCATCAGGAAGTGTAGCAATAAGAAAAGAGATAATGGTTTTAAACTAAAAATGAGAAAGAGATCTGCAGGGACGTACAAAGATTAAGGTGCTGGTGTACATCAGGCAAGGAAATCTGGAGACAGATCTGGCAGGCAGCAGAGACAGAGTAGTCCTCATCACCATTTCCCTAGACATGGCTGCAGAATTTGTTCAACATAAGAGAACAGCTGCTGCCACAGCAGGATTCACAATCACTGGCCAAGAAGCCCACTAAATCATTCCAGATGACCAATGATTACAGATGCATATCCAGCAACCTGAGAGTCCCACAACATTTAAGACTCTGCAAGCTTTAGGAGATACAATACCATGTAATACTACCAACCTCTCTTAAGATATCTCCACTTGAAAACCAGTGAAGTCTTTAACCTTTCTTACTTTTCAGAGCTGATTCCCTCCAGCGGCTTCCCCATTTTCCTCAGCCATACAGGGCATCTGCAGATACAATACGCCAATGCACTTCTATGGTGGAAGAAAATTTATTATAGAGCATTTAATGGCCATCCACAAATAGTTAAAGTCTCGACTACATACAAAAATTTTGAAGAATGTCATTGTTCTGAAAGAATATACGAACAATATACACATTTTTTTTTTTAAATCAGTAAAATATAGAGTTGCTGGCTCAGTTCTCTTTCCCACTTAAAATGCATCATGCCTTACCACACCTGGGAGGTTTTTCCTCCTTTACAACTAGAATGAAAGAATTCTTAACACCTATAGTACAACTATATACTTCAAGTTATGCAATAATCACTTTCTTACACTGTGTAAGTGGAAGTTAATTTTAAATGATAAACTTTTGAACTGGGATCTGACTGTTTAATTGAAAGCAGCTTTTCAGTAGCAATTGTCATTGTGATCATTCTTAACGATGATATAGTCAGATACAGCACCAGAATTTTAAATGGCCAAGTAATTCAGGAAACTTAAATGCCATGTAGAAATATGACATGTGTCATTGTGTATATTCTTACATTCGCACACCAGCACTGAGAACAAGGATTTCACATGCAAATGATTTGTGTACCCCTGGGTAGGCACAGTTAAGAGATGACGTGTATACCATACATATTGGCTGCATTCCTGTAGAAATTGTGCACTTTAAATCTAGTCTGCTAGACGGTTACCTCTAAAGAAGGCAAAATATTAAAAACTACAAATTAATATATAAATGGAAACTGTCAAGATAAGCAATTTTAACTTTTAAACATTTTCCTAACCTCACTGATTCAGCGTAGTTGAACAGCAGAAGCTCTTTTCTTTCTGCACAAACTGTAGGGTGTCACACAGGCAGCATGAGCCAGATTTCATTTTGCTCTTGGTGTTTTTTAAAATAAATGTTCCTAGAATTTCCAGTATTTTCTTAGCAATCCACTCAGCAGAAATTATTCTTGCTGATGCTGTGTGCCATTTTATTGGTTTATAGAGTCACTGAACTTAATTTGAAATTCATTTCCACAGTTATTTATATGTGTATTGTGCAGAACACAAACTCCTGGTCCCGCCAACTTGATCTATACTCTCTCTCCTTTTCTTACTACAAACGAGTGGAAATCACTCACAGCTACTTTGATGTGTCACACTGCCTGACACAAAAAATTCATTAAAAACTATTCAAACCTGAAGAGTCAGCACACAGCAGAGCCAAAGGATCTCAGTATCATATCTATAGAAAATGCTCATCAAAACTTAGAGTGACTATGAGTGCAATCACTCAGGTATTGATATCACTGTCTAGTTATACTTCAGTGAACACCTGTTTTACAGCAAGTTAGACTTGTATTAGGGAAGCTGTGGAACAGTATAGTGCCAGCAGAATTTGGACATACTGTTTCCTGTTTTTATGCAAAGCTTCATCTCTCTTCAGTAGTAAATCTATGAACTGAAAATTCTTCTTTCTTGGGAAATAAAACAAATCTTACCAACCAAACAAAAAAAACTTCCCACAAAATATTGCAGAAACCACTATGTTTCATTAGGTATTAATATAAATGCTGTTTCTTGACATTTAGTTGTGAATTCAAGGACACAGTTACATCTCAGAGAAAAGTGCTGATGCTGCTGCAGCTGTTTTTCAGGTCATTACACATGTACAAAGAAAAGTATTATGAGCTAGTACAAAAAAGGACATTCAAGATTAAAATGGGGCTTAGGATTTGGACTCTCACACCTAATCTGGGATCCTTTAGCAAAGGCGGGGAGAATTCTCCCATCTGTGGATTTAGCTCCTAGTTACTGCTAGGAAAATAAGATCACTGAATCTAAATCTGTTCTTCAGATTTCAGTCAGAAGGGTAATAACTGGTCAGTTGTAGAGATACATCAGCTGACCTTACTGCTGATTAATCTTTAAGCAGAAGGCATATGGATCCCAAATGAACAAAGGTATCTCTCTTAGGACCTAGTGTGATGCATCTTGGGGAAAAATTTATTATTTCAGCTGATGATGTTGCCCACAGGTGCTATGTAATATAGCCAAGGGAAGACCTGTATATTTTTTCCCCCCATGGTTATTACAGAGTCCCAAGATACTCAGGCAGAGTGAGCAGTCCAGAGTCAGATGCCTGGATGCTGAATTGGTAGACACTCAAATTTTACAGTTAAAATAGCCCTAGCTAATAGTAAAGGTTTTGTGCTGGAGCAGCAGAGATATGACTTTCTCAGAAGCAACGGATACTGACTGTGATAGTGTAAACAGGAAGAACAATTGAATTAGACCTCATTCCTGTGTACGACAAGAACTACTGGAAAAGCGTAAGAGCATAAAACAAGCCTTCATTGGATTGCAGTAGGCCTGACTGAAATAGCGCTGAATTTCTTCTAGTAGCCTGTACGGTGTTGTGTTTTGGATTTGTGACTGAAACGGTGCTAACACACAAATGTTATTCACAGAATCATAAAGGTTGGAAAAGACCACTAAGATCATTTAGTCCATGGGGGTCAAACCTTTTGGCTTGCCTGGGCTGCAATGAGTAAAGAGGAACTGTCTTGGGCCACATATACATAAGTTGCTCCTAAAGTAATGCCTCCTATTTATTTCCTCGGAAACTACAACAGCTACAAAGAGCATAATAACACCATTTGATAGAGCAAATTCTTAGTTACAAAATGCTAATTTTCAACATAGTCACCACCACTAGCTCTGTACTTTCGCCAGCAACAAACAAGAGCCTGCATGCTATGATTACAAAAATCTGCATCAGTGGAGGTGACCTACTGCTGCCACGGCTGAGAAGCACCATGCACCACCTGTGCTGACCACACTGTGTGGTCTCCATAAACATTCAGCAAGCATCAATGTCAGTATACACCACTTTTTCCACATGGAGGAATTCAATGACACACTGTTGCTTCATCTGTACTTTCATGTCAGACAGCATTTTCTCAGTCTGCCCCTCTGCTGCCATCTGTCGCACAGAAACAAAATGTAATGGAATACTGGTGGGAAGGTTCAACTTCTACTGCCACACCACCAACATTCACCCCTGATATTGCGGGCCAACATAGTAAGATAGGACGCATTACTTTTGGAGTAGCCCTTGTAAAATATGCAGTACTGTTAAAAGGTAAGTAACAAAACATTTTAATATTTTTCTTAAAATATTAGAAAAGGGAAAAAAAAAACATAAAACTAGTGGGATGTGTGACCTTGTTTTTGTGGAACTAATCCATCAGTCTTGTTCAATAGCAGTGGTTGCAATTCTCAGTGTGCTCTCAACGTGTTCAACAAAGATCTCTGATGACATTTTACTCTTGCTGTACTTCATCCCTCACAACTGTTCACACATTTGCCTATTGCCAAAAAGTAAGGACACGAATAAGGTGTGGTTGTGAAGCATAGGATATTTTTCTCCGGTAAGAGAGGCGTTATGAAAGTCTGGTAAAGGGAAATGATTAGATTTTTGAGTTGAATATCTGACAGCCACCCTCTACATTCCATTTGAAAATATGCAGGTAATATATTTATACCAACTGAAAACTGTGTAGCAAACATAAATTGATGGGTTTGTTTAAATTTTAAAACCTATTCTCAAACCTCTTTATCAAAACAAAAAAGCACAGCTGAGTATTCTTCACTGTTCAGAGCACAGTGTTCAGCCAATGTTTCAAAATGCATAAAATTATTTGCCACCATTTGAGTCAGCAGTGCACAGCACTATCATCCCTGTGCCCAGGTTTCAGTTGACAGTGTTAGCAGCACACCTAAGGTTTGGTTGCTGCTGAGCCATGAGTGCATGCCTGTGGACACTCCTTGGGGAAGAGCTGCTGGGGGCTGTGGGTGGGTCGCATTGCAAGCCATGCTGGCTTTCACACAGCCCACAGACAGCACGCTGGACATGCCCGATAGCTCAACCATCAACCCATCACCACCATGCCTACTAAGCCACGTCACTTAGCACCTCATCTACACATTTCTTGAAAGCTTCTAGGGATGGTGACTTCACCACCTCCCTGGGCAGCCTATTCCAAAGCCTTATCACTCTTTCAGAGAAGTTTTTCCTAACACCCAACCCAAATTTCCCTTGACGAAACCTGAGGCCATTAGCGCTCATTCTATTGCTGTTATGTGGGAGAAGAGACTGAACTCTCCTCACTACAACATCCTTTCAAACAGCTGTAGAGAGCAATAAGGTCTTCCCTGAGCCTCCACTTCTCTTTTTCCCACTCTGACCCCCAGCAAGTAGGAAGGGGGTGCACAAAAAAATAAAAGGGGAAACCCAAATGGTATGCCATGCCATACAACATAATGCTCCACCATAAAAGCATGGGAATGAACGAGGAAAGGATGATGTTTGCAGCTATAGCATTTGCCTTTCCAAGCAACCATTGCGCATGCTTGCCAATAAACTAATCAACATTTGCCTGATGACTGGAAACAGTGAATAAATCCCGTATTTTGCTTTAACTGTGCAAGCAGCTTTGCTTCACTTATTAAACTGTCCTTATCTTGACCCACAAGTTTTCCTTGCTTTGCTTTTCTGATGCCATCCCCCATCCTGATGAGTGGGGAGTAAGCAAGCAACTTGGGTGTGTGCTTAGTGTCAGGCCAGGGTCAAAAAATCACGACAATTTCTCAGACTTGTGATGATTTTTAAAGGAACAATATAACTAGTACTTTGTTAATCCATTTTTTTCCTAAGTAAACCTTTGAAAGTTTTTTAAAGGCTCTACATGAGTCTTTAAATCAGACAAATGCAAATGTGAGCAGATACAGCAAACAGACTCAACAGAACATCAGTACTGCAGAAAAAAAAAGAAATTCTGGGCTTCCATTTAAGAAATACAAGGTCAGCGTAAATAAGTGTAGATCCCATTACACTAAGATGAAAGAAAATTTCTAACTATTTATCAAGAAAAAACATTTTTTTATTTTTTATTTCTAAGATACAAATTACCTTCATCAAGGGAAGCCAGTTTGTGTCATCTCTTCAGGAGGGCCACCAGCAGGCAGCTCCCCTGCACTGCCAGTGGTGAATGCAGCATGCATCTTCTGCAGGCCGTGGATCAGGTGATCTTCCTTGCCCCTTCTGTGCTGGACATCACCGAGAAGCCAGAGCTGAGGGCTGGCCATGTGGACACACACACACAAGCGCATGCAGCAGTGTGCAGAGCAGCTGAGACAGGACATGGCTCAGGTGCTGCATGAGATAGAACAAATGAGTCAGGAGCAAAGTTTGGCAGCTAGAGTGTGCTCTACTCCTCGCTGCCCTCTAACAGTAGCAGTTCTGGGCCTTCGCTGGCCTCCTTGTAGTGCTCTTTGGGCTCTGCTAGTGGACTAGGAAAAGGAGCTGTAAGCCAGAGAGCAGCAGTAAGCAGGGCAGCTCCACAAGTAAGGAGTAGGACAAGGATGATGCCAAGGTAGAAGACAAGTGACTCAACACATAGGATCTGCACATGATTTCTGTTGATCACCTCCAGTGCCCATGGCCATACATGGGTGACAAGTGTGAGGTTATGGAGGAGCTAGCGGTTGATTTTCTTGGGACTTGCCAAGAAACACCTTCATGCATGGATGCAGTTGGGTGTCAGAGTGGCTTGTGTCCAAGAAGGACCGACTGCCCGAGAAGACAATATCCTCTACTGCGTGCTCATGCCCAAGGCCCCTCTGCAGGCACACCTTTCACCAGGAGCTGGGGGACATGTTGAACACGCTGGCAAGTTAAGTCCTGCTTATGCATGGCGCTGGAGTGAACCTGTGAGAGGGAGAGGCTGCTGGGGACATGCTGTGCCTTCTCCACCACACACAAGACAATCTGGGAGGAAAACATGAGCCCAGCCTCCCTGACACCTTCTGCAAGAGCTCCTACCTGAACACGGAGGAAACCATCTGTTGGTTCCAAACCTTGGTGAAAGAAGCCTGTGAGGTTCTGCCTCAGTCACACCACTGCTGCCTGTGCTGCCCTCTCGTCCCTCCTACAATATCAGGATGACCTGTGCCTCCTTGAGTGCACTAGCCACTGAGATAATGCCTGTGGTGTGGCTGAGTGACTCACACACATTGCTTGAGCACAGATCAGGTCACAGTCAGATTCACCAGCAGCACAGTGTGGCCAGAAAGCTTTGCTGCAGCAGAGATGCAGTTTGTTGGACACAAAGCCAGGCATGCCCAGCACCATAGCTTCCATCTCAAATGTCCGTAGACCTGCACTCATCTACTGGTGAACAAAGGCTTTTCCCACAAGCCTTGAAGATGGTTGTGATTCGCCACCTGATGACCTTCCTTACCCTGGAGCAAGAAGGAGCTACCCCTGAAACCGGATAATCTCCTGCGGTACCTCTGCTGCTGCCTGGAGAATAAATGCCTCAACTGCTTCCTCTTAGGCCGTGACACAATGCCCAAGGAAACTGCATGGTCCCTGACCTCCCGAAGAGCCAGACCACTCAACCTCTTCCAACACCTGGCACAGGAGATGGCCATCCACACAAGTTTGAGGAGCTATGAGATTGGCTGATGAGAAGGCTCTTCCTCCACTCATGCTGGAATAGGACTTTTCACACAGAGCTGTGTTTGCAGGACTCACTGCTGGTGGCAGATGATGACCTGCTACCAAAGGGAAGAAGCAAACAGTATGTGGGAGATGGAGAGACAAAGCCCTGTGCAACATCCCATTGCCAAGAGACAACATCTTCCCCAGGAGGCTTTCCCAGTGCAGCAGCCAATGATGACGACAGTATTGCAAATTGCTCAGTCATCAGTTTTCACTGTCTTCCCCTCACAAAGCCTTGCATGGCCTGGGTAGCCATTTTGCATGGTCCAGACATTCCCCCCTTGCAGCTGTGGGTGCATAGGAACCAAGGGAGAGGCACTGCCAATTGGTCCCAGTGTACTTGCCAAGGGCAGGGTGGAGAACCTGACATCCCAGAAAATCCCTGGGCACTGCTGCAGCAGGACAGCGTACACTGAGCACACAGAAGATGCTGCCCAACAGACAGTGGGAGATGCCTCCACACACTTTCTCCACAGCTAATCCATAATCATCTTCTGGGGACACAGACCTCATGCATGAGGAAGATGTTGCATGGAACCCTGCAACAGAGACAAATGTTAGCACCCAGTCAGTGACCATCCCAACTCCTGGAGACAGTCCACTCTCCCTGGAGATTCAGCATGAACATGAGGAGAAAATCCTGTTTAATGAACTTCTTTTTATGACAAGATTACCCATCTAGTTGACCAAGGAAAGCCATCTGATGCCATCTTTCTAGACTCGGCAAAGCTTTAAAAACTGCTTATCACAATTATCCTTCCAGGCCAACGGCATACAGCTAGTTAAATATGTAAAACAATGGGCTGACAATTAGCTTGAGCTCAAAGCATTACTACAGTAAATGAGTTTACATCAGGCTGCCAGCCAGTCACTGGTGGGGTTCCAGAATGCTCCATTTTACGGCCAGTTCTCTTTAATGTTTTTAAAAATGATGTGAAAGCAATACTCAAATGCATACTAAGGAAGTTCACAGATGATTCTAAATTAGGAGGAACTGTTGACTCCCACAAGCATAAAGGCGCCTTACAAAGACGTACTGACAAATTAGAGGGCAATTACCAACTGCATGAAATTTAACAATTCCAAGAGCTGGATTCTGCACCTGGGATGGGGCAACCCCAGATCTGTGTACAGACTGAGGGACATAAAACTGGAGAGCAGCTCCATGGAAGTTGATCTGGGAGTTCAAATTCTGGCTTGTCATCCCATAGCTCATCACTGGCAAGCTTGCCTTTTCACCCTTTGAATCTAGTTTAACACTTTATCAATCAGCCCTGCTAACTCCTGCACACAAATCCTTTTTCCTCGCTGAGAAATGTGCATGTCACCAGGCGGTCACAGGCCTGGCACTGTGAAGACCATTCGACCACCAAGAAACCCAAAATTCTGCTAATGACACCAGCCTCGGAGCCATGTCTTGATCAGCTGGTCTGTCTGTTCCTTTCAATATATTTCCCTGCTACTGGAAGGGCAGAGGAAAACATTACCTTTGCCCTGATCCTTTAAACAATCACCTCAAGGCCATGAAGTCCCTTTTGACAGCTCTTAGAATCACAGAATCATAGGTTCACCAAGGTTGGAAAAGACCTACGAGATCATCCAGTCCAACTATCCACCTATCACCAATAGTTCCCACTAAACCATGTCCCTCAGTACAACATCTAAGTGTTTCTTTAACACCTCCAGGGACAGCGACTCCACCACCTCTCTGGGCAGCCCATTCCAGTGCCTGACCACTCTTTCAGAAAAGTATTTTTTCCTAACATCCAGCCTGAATCTCCCCTGGTGCAACTTGAGGCCATTCCCGCTAGCCATATCACTAGTTACACGAGAGAAGACGCCGACCCCCAGCTCACTACAACCTCCCTTCAGGTAGTTATAGAGAGCGATAAGGTCTCCCCTGAGCCTCCTCTTCTCCAGACTGAACAATCCCAGCTCCCTCAGCCGCTCCTCATAAGGCCTGTGCTCCAGACCCCTCACCAGCTTCGCTGCCCTTCTCTGAACACGCACCAGAGCCTCCACGTCTTTCTTGCCCCAAACTGAACACAGCACTCGACACCGTAGAGCACTCAGCTTTCTACTTCCCCGCGTACTGCAGAAAATGGCTCCCGCGCTGCCGCCCCACCCCCGCCCCGCAGCCGCTGTCGTAGCGCTCCCGGATCCGCCCCGGCGCAGGGGTGGCCCTGCAGGCTGGAAGAACCTGATCAGAGGGCGTTGGAGTTAGGCATATGGCGTACGTGCAAATTTTCAGCAAAACAAGGAATCTGTTCCCGGTTCACTGAAATTAAAGCCATATAAATTGATTTGCTTACTCGATAATAATATTTGCTGTGCAAAGTCTCATATAAATTTAATCCTCTTTATTTTTTAAAACCCTTAGAGAATAACTGCTCCTATGGCATCATTAGAATGCCAAAAAAGTCGCAGAGCAAAGGTTTGTGCAGAGATCACCTACTGAAAGGTTTGCCAGTGACTTTGAGGCTGGATGAGTTCTGTACATTTTTTTTGTAGTTCAATATCCAAAATTATTTAGCAGTATTTAGCAGTAACGACTCATCTGTAAGCTGTATAAATAGGCAGGGTGTTCAGTGAAGAAAGGGATGAAAGAAGTTGATTAAGACGTACCACTTTAATTAGCAAAATGTCCCCAAGAACAGGAATATAGAGCTGCTTTTGAATCCCCTTCTGATTTACAGTCTGGAGGGGATCGATAATACCTGCTCAAAAGAAGAGTACCATAGAAAGCGTCTCTGACAGCCTCTGTTGTTTGTGTATTGTCAGTATGGGTGAGTGACTGGTTGCTGTTCTGGTGTGTGTCTGTTTTCTAACAGAATGAGGCAGCAGGGGTTAAGAGTCAGGTGTACAACATATATCTATTTTAATGTATGTCATAGTTCCTGACAGATCTGAAAGCTTTTCTTTACCACTACGCTGTTCTGCGGTGGCCAGCATGGAGTAATATGTGAATATTTCGTTTTTGTATATTAGGATACAAACACAATTAGTTAATAAGCATAAATGAGTGCAATTATTTCTTTAGATCATAAGCTGTTGGCCATCTGGATGAGTGTCAGGGCTCCAGATTTGCATTGCTGTCACATTTCAGGATTGCAGCACTGTTAGTGTTCGAGGCAATGCACTGCCTGCACAATCCCTATTGTTTCTAGTTCAGTTCCAAAATCTATTTTAACATTAGGGTGGAGGCTGTAGCTTGATTATTCCCTACTCAGAATTCTCTATGGACTACTCACTGACTGCAAGAAGAGAAATTAACCTTGCTAAACTAAATTAGTCTTTGTGAACATTGCTTTATTTTCTCTGTCCTTCATCCTACAGCATAGCTTACAGATAACCCAAATGGAATACTCAGGTGAATGCAAAATATTATTTTTCCTTCCAAACGTGATAGATGCTTACCAAGGTACTGCTCTCTGTTTTCAGTAGGGTTGTAAAGATAACTGGCCCCTAAAGAGGCATGATCTGGAATGTAACAGTCCCTTTCAGACTTTGATTTCAGTTAAGAGTACCTCAGAGTTCTGGCCAAAGTATATTAGCAACTTGATTAAATTTCTCTCTGTTTCTCTCAGACAATGCCCTTAACTGCTTCTGTTGTTTCACTGTATTAAAGGCTCATCAGAGTTATGGCTCCTGACTTAGAGGGTATTAATCACCACTGGAGAGCACCACCGGGGTAAAGTCACAGCATTACTGACACACTTCTCCCTCCATGTTTTATGAAGAAGGTCAGTATTACAGAATCACAGGATCACAAAACTGTAGGGATTGGAAGGGACTTCTGGAGATCATAGAGTTTAACCCCTTGCTAAAGCAGGTTCCCTACAGTAGGTTGCAATTACCACCTTTATTGAATTGCAAGTATTAGCTTTGTTGAATTGGCATTTGTAAGACAGCAATTCTAGACTTAAATTTTTGAAGTGTCAAGGACATGTTGCTACTAACTGGATATGTGATGACAGTTTCAAACTTCCCTGCAGGTCTTTTTATTAAGATATATACATTATTGCTCCTGTATGTGATCTAGGAAAACCAGTAGTTTCTTAGGTCTATTAGATCATTAAAAGTGATATCACTATTAACTCTACACATGTTATTTTTTCATTTTGTTTATGTTTAAATTAGTAGAGCTATATCCACTGACACACTGGTAAATAAAAAGATGGGTTCATGTAGCAGCTTGATATTCATATGGGGAAAAAGCTGATATTGGCCAGATTAGACATACATAAACTCTGTTTATATTTAGCCTGATGGAACCTTGAGCTGCAGAAATACGAAGTTAATGTGAAAGCAGAGTCTTGTGTTATGATTATTAAAGAAATAGGTGAGCAGGCTTGACTGTATTCCCTGATTAAATAGTAGATGTGCTTCTTCTACTAGATAGCTTTCTTTCTGAAAACAGGTAAATATTACTAGCTATTCCTGATTAACAAGGTAGCTATGTGTATTAAAGATACTCAGATGTAGGCCTTCAGAAAAAAAGGTATGGGAAATGAGTTCATGGTTATGGAATTGGAAAAATGATTTAGTCTTGCATTTTTAGATACTTAAGTATCATTGCAAATAGCAAAACTTCACCTGCTGAAAGTTTTGCCAATGAGTTTGAGTCTGGCTAGTTTTTGTACATTTTTTGTGGGTTTTTTCCCCCTATCTTCTTAATACTTTGCTGTTTATCAAATACAGGCTTATATTTAATGATTAATCATTTTATATGAGCCAAGGTGACCTTTATAATGAGCAGCAACACTACTTGTTTTATGCTTTAGGATGGTAGGTCATTTTTTATTTATAATTTACTTTATTAGTAAAGGATTCAGGAGAGATGTTTATCAGGACAGTTAGTGACCCTAGGGTTCTATTGGTTAGGAAAACAAGCCAGAACAAAATTATAACATCCCAGCATGCCTTTGATCAGCTGCAGCATGCTCTCTGTGGACTCAGAGAACATGCGTCTTTGCCAAGAACATCTGGCTTTTGAAAAGCTGATAATAAGTTTGGGATTCCTTCAACAAAAACAGAAATGAATTGCAAACCCAGGAGTAATGTGTAGTTTTTTCAAAGTAGCATCAGTTTAATTTTGCTTGGGGCTGAAGAGCAGAATGATAAGGACTTACCAGTAAAGCTGGCCTAAACAAATTATGCAGTAGACACATGTAGTTCTGCAAACACCAGAAGAACACCAGAAGTTTCAATTTTATCATGAATTTGCAAAATATGTTGGCACCTATAGAGTATAAACGTGAAGTAGCGAGATAGATTTTTGGATTTTTGAAAACTTTTTTTTTTCTAGTTCTCTAGGGATTGACCTAATTAGCAGTTTATGCATTATGTCTAAATCCAAAGGCATGATTAACTTCAAGGTGGGTTTACTCATTTAAGTCCAACGTGTCACTAAAGTAATTTTCTGAATAAAGATCCACATTCTCTGACAGCAAGAATATCCATACTGTTTCCAACTGTGATGCAGACATTGTTCATTTCAGATTATAGCTAAGAAGTCTTTTAGTTTAATTCACACTGCACTGTGTCACCACCAAAATCTAATAACGTTTTTTTGTTTTCCAAATAATAATTAAAATGTTTAGACCATTATCAAGTATATTTTGTCTTCCTTTATGTAGATCACATTGTCTTCTGATGATTATGCTTAATTTTCCCCGAAGTCCAGACAAATAGAAGATAAATGCAACCAGGACAATGGAGCAAAGGTTTCTGTTTTCTCAGTAACACGGAGGTTACTGAGGGATAGGGGGGAGATTGTCCCCCTCTGCTTGGTTCTTGTGAGGCCCCATCTGGAGTACTGCGTCCAGGCCTGGGGCCCCCAGTACAAGAAAGATGCAGAGCTCTTGGAAGCAGGTCCAGAGGAGGGCCACCAAGATGATCAGAGGGCTGGAGCACCTCTCCAATGAAGAAAGGTTGAGGGAACTGGGCTTGTTTAGCTTGGAGAAGAGAAGGCTCCAGAAGGACCTCACTGTGGCCTTCCAGTACTTGAAGGGAGCACATAAACAGGAGGGGGAACGATTGTTCACAAGGGTGGATAGCAATGGGACAAGGGGGAATGGTTTTAAACTAAGACAGGGGAGGTTTAGGTCAGATATTAGGAGGAAGTTTTTCACTCAGAGGATGGTGATGCACTGGAACAGGTTGCCCAGGGAGGTTGTGGATGCCCCGTCCCTGGAGGCATTCAAGGCCAGGCTGGACGTGGCTCTGGGCAGCCTGGTCTAGTGGTTGGCAACCCTGCACTCAGCAGAGGGGGTGAAACTCGATGATCTTTGAAGTTCTTTTCAATCCAGGCCATTCTATGATTCTATGATTCTTGGTTCTCATTTTCCATTCCAGTGAAATAAGCACCAGAATGACTCATCGATCAGATAAATTTACTTTTCTGAATTATCGTATCAGTAAGAGAAACAGATTAAAATATCATCTGTGCAAACAGATGAGTGATTCTGCAGCTTTGAGATCCTTAATTTTGCACGGATGTATGCTAAGCAGCAACATCAAGGCCTCAGCGAAAAGGAAAACTGATCTTTTCTCCATTAATATATAAGTTAGTTTTTGCTATATTCTTCTGCCATATGCCACATAGCTTTTGGAGAGCAGAATGAAGGCTGACTGAAAGCAGATCTTGTGTGCCACAGGAAAGCTAAAATTTTGCTGTTCAGACCCAACATGCTGCTATCTGGGAGGAGACAGGCTTATGTGTTTTGAGAAGACAAGAATGAAACAGGTATAATTACATGCATTATCATTTATATGACAGTAATCCAGTTCTTGTTTGTGTGTGAGCAGTACCTCAAAGACCTCAGTGAAATGAGTAGTCAAATAGCTGTTGTAAATTAGCAGTACTTTGTGAATATAGATGAGAATTTTGTTTTATATGTCCATTGGTAGTATGATTTTAACATGAGCTGTTTGCAGTAATTAGGTGCACATTGCATTTGGGAGAATGTTTAAGACTGCTAATGTTT
Organism: Numida meleagris; assembly: GCF_002078875.1. Lineage (NCBI taxonomy): Eukaryota > Metazoa > Chordata > Aves > Galliformes > Numididae > Numida > Numida meleagris. The sequence continues at coordinate 93,494,438 of NC_034409.1, forward strand.
TGAACAAGTGATAAATTTAACCTATGTTAATAAGATTTACTTACTATCCAGAGAGAATTTTGTTTCCTTGATTACCTTCTTTTTCCAAATATGCAAGAAGATCCAGTGGTTTTGTTTTTTTTCACAGAATCACATAATGAAAGTCAGTGAGCCAGCCCTTTTTTAGAGATTGGTGTATTCTTCATTTACATAATTGAGTGAACTATGGTTTGTGGCATTTTAATAGGAAAAGATCATAAAGAATATTTACATATTGAGAGATTTGAAGAATTACGATCAACATCTAATTAAGTTTTATAAGAAGTATTATATTCTGTGATGATCATAACACCAAGTTCCTTAATGCTACATTCATACTGTAATTGCTGTCATTCTGTTTGCGTCTCATTACCTTCTTTGTGTTTTTCATTCCAGTTTTGATCATTCACCTTGATGAAATCTCAGTTCAGCATAGAACTGGCATATACGTGTAACTTTTAAGCATTGGATTATTTGTCATGGTTTTATGATTTCTGTTATCGGTATTCCACATCATAACATCATGTAGTGCACTGGGAGTTAAAGAGTTAATGCTCGAGTTCTGTGGTTTGTCAATAGTTCCAGGTATACCTTTCTCAAAAGAGAAGAACTACAGCTCCCAGAAGACTTCATTATTCCGTTTCCATTTTTTGTTCAGAGGGAAAGATAAAACTGCTTGGGAGACACAAGACTGCCCCTTCTTTCTGCTCATCTCTTCAGTGTGTGCTCCTCAGCCATCTTGCCTTCAGCATTAGAGTAAGGCCTTTGGTTTTGGACACACTCTCATTTTATTTATTAGCTTCAATTCCAATTACATTGTATTGTATTGTGTTATCTCACATTCTGCTATCGTATTTAGTAAATTATTTTTTCCTTTAGCTCATTGCCGCTGTTTTTTTTTTAGGATCATCTCTCTATCTTCCCCTTTCCCTCTTTCCCGGGGTGTAGGTCTGTGGGTCCCCCCGTCCCATTAGTCATGGAACGTAACTTTTTTGTTAGATCCTGGTAAGGAACCTAACCAGGTTTGATGTTTGAAGTCCTTGCTTGGGACAGCATAAGTCCATTGGAAAATAGAATTTGTAACACACTCTGAGAATATAATCAGGAATGCCGATTCAGAAAGGAGTGGGACAAAAAGAGCACAATACCAAAGATAGGGTGATTCTATAATAGAAATTCAATCAAAGTCTTTTGATTTTTCCTTTAAAGAGAATGGACCAGTCTGTAAAATGTTCCTTAGGTGATGTGATCTGATGGCTCTAGTGGCAATACTGATAAAATTACAACTTCAGGGTTTTTTTTTTCTTCTACCCCTTGGTGGTTAATTTAGTTGTTTGGAAAATCACAAATTAGATCAGTGTACTGATTTCAGCCTCACCCTTTGATTCAGATCAGATTTATTAAGTTAGCCAATGTTCTCAAGAAAGTTAAGAGACTGGACATGGAGAAAGGAATGAGAAGCATTGAGTGAAAGGAATTCATTACAGTTACTACTGAAGACATCAATAGTGGCAAAGGAAGGGGACAGCAAAACATTTTGCTTTAATGTTTTCATATCTGTCTGTGATGCCAACAAAATTTGAAACCAGTGCAGAAGTGGAAGGAAATCCTCTGTCTCTTGACAGCAGTAGGACGCAAAATATCTGTTCCCTCATTGCCATCTCTGTGGGATATGGCTTCTCAGACTGGTACTACCTAACAAGGCTGTCACCATAATTGTCATCAGAGTGAAAGAACATACGGATTGCCACATTGGGTTAGCCCAGCCAGCTATGCCTAAGGCTGCCTTGTGTCCAGCAGTAGGCAACGGCAAACAGTTAACAAAGAGTTAGAGGATCAGGATGGTATGACACCTTCCATAAACACTCTTTGCAGTTTTTAGTAAATTGCAATTCAGAAACTTCCAGGAGCAGAGGTATTTTTGTATTTTATAGCCCTAGGTGTATGCTACTGTATGATGATTGTCATTTTTGTTTAACTGTACTACACAGTACCAAGTCTCAAGACCATTAAGAAATTAATCTTGGGTTCAGCAGGTTAGAGCCTGAAAGCTAATGCCACACTGTGGCCTTGAAATATCTTTGACAGTATTTTTATAATGCAACAAAAATCCTTTTAAGGTACACCTGTATCAATCATTGAAGGATACTTTTCTTATTTCATCTTAGCAGTACTTGTGTCTGTAAATGTTTATTGTAATTTGAAGTGTATAATAACAATAGGCATAGTATGTAATAATCACATAGGATTAATACATGATAAAAAATAATAAAAATAACGATAAGTAATAGTAATATCAGATAGAATAAACAAAGGCATTCGCACAGTCCTTGTACACCACCGGTTATACTTCACATTTTGAATCTGCAGGGAGGAAATATTTATTCTTCCCAGTCTGTGCTGGTGTGAGGGAAGTTAGCTTTTGCAATTCTGGGAGCAAGTGACTGTTAGCATCATCTAAAGCCAAGTATAAATGGAGTGGCTAAAATGGAAGCTGCCACACGCAGTTTACCAGTCTGCTGCACTGAACTGTTATGCTCTGCTACAGCCCTTTGATGGCAGTTTAGTGATTAGAAATTATGTTATTTGCTGCACATGCAGTGACACAGTGGCTTTGTCTAATTAAGGCAGTATTAGAGAAGTGTTCTCTTGGTTAGTGGTAAATGGCAGTCTTCAATGTGGGGTGTTCCCATTTTCGAAAAAATACTGCAGAAGAATGATTCTACCTCTAGGCACAATAGCTTTTTCTTTCATTAGGCCCATTGCAGTTGGACATATTTGAATTAAACTGCTGGAAGTTTTCTGTGGGAACACTGTAGGAACTGCAGGGGCAGTGTAAGGAGAACAGTGTTTGATGGCATCCCAGAGTCCAGGCAGATGGGAATCTACAACTCAACGCACCATGCTGAGCCCACTTCAGAGGTCCTGAGAGCTCTCTGCTGTACCCTGAGTTTAGCAGATAATCCATAGCGTTCCAGAAGCCCTAGTTTCAGGAAAGGGAGTCTCCATTATTTTAAAAAATACAACACTTCCTCTGCAGACTCTGTACTGAAAATGACTGATAGCACAATGAAAAAATCCAGCTATAGTATGAATCATTTACAGTAATATGCTGAATTCCACACCACTAATTTCTTCTGTGCTTCTTCAGTTCTGCATTGTATCCCACAGCTGGACTTAGTAAGTTAAGAAACAGAAGCCTTATACACGGTTTAGAATGTGGCTGTAAAACTTTGCTGGATGCAGTCACCTGAGAAGTATTAAATCTTTAAATAGCTTTCCTGTGTTGCATTTTTCTATGTGTTACAAGGTTTGTATAAAAGAGACTATTAATATCTACATTATATTAAGGATAATATTGATATATTGTTCATCCTCTCTAACATTTCAGTTTCTTATTAGAATTGAGTACTTTAGTTAAAAAGAAGAACAGAAAAATACTACAGAAACTGACCGTAGCAATGATTCTTCCACACATATTGTGTGTCACTTCATTATATTTATAGAATGCATCCTGATATTTAAAATGCACTATCTTAGGACTTAATCTCCATCCTTCAAATACTGCATTACAGTCATAAGGTGTCCTGAGTATACTACCCATTCTCACAACTTTGTATTAAGTTGTATTTTGTTTCAGGGTCTGGTAGGTGGGTTGTTCATTTGTTTGCTTTCCCTGTTACTGCAAGACTTCAGGTCCAGGAGATCACTGGCCTCCAGTTCAAGGGGGATTTCTAGGGAATATTTTCTATTTGTGTTTACATATATTGAATCTGTGCTTTCAAAGTCTTTTTGTCCTCTGAACACTTTCTTTCGTAGGCTTGCATGTATTTCTTCCATTGTAATAACATACTTCATTGACAGTAGAACCCAGTGGGACATGTACAGCTAAATAGCAATTTTCTGATAGAGAATAGAAAGCAAACAGGAACTTGCTAAAGCAAATCTTGATTTAGATGTTACTTGAACTACTTCTAAAATCAAAGGGGAAAAGACATGTATTAAGTTTTTCCCAGTTAAATTACTTGAAAGTCTATCTGCAGGCTCAGCACAGATTCTCAGTAGCAGTTGAGCAAGCTATGTTCTATTAAGTCTCTTTCAGAAAATATTTCTGGTGAAAAGGAACGTTCAGAAACATTAATACAAAAACCACAAAAACCACTGTGATGAGGCTGTGAATGATTTAGTGAAATAGTAAGTTGTGAGTGCTATGAGTATTTTTGCCTTCTCTCACATAGTGTAAATTGGGGCAATTTCACTGTAGTAAAAATAGCCTGGAAAAGTGAGGGCATGTAACATGTAAATAAGCTAGTAAGGTACTGTACCTATACCAGCTGAGCATTTAGTGATTTTTTTAATATGGAGTGAGAAGCCAAGCTTGTCTGTGCATATAATAAGTGTAGATTCTTTGGCTTATTTATTTTTCCTTCAGCATTCTCATATAGGTTCTGGTGAAGAGTCCCTGAAACATCATTTCTTAGAAACAAAGTACACAAAGATTGTGTATGCTTGGAGACCACAGTTCAAAGAGCAGCTCCACCTTAGACAATCTAATCTCCTGTTGATCTGCAGTCAATTTCTTAGATTATGTTTATGTTCCAGAGTTGGCTTGTAGGCATCCTTTTATTTTAAGTTGCACACGTGTGTATACCGCAACTCATTGCTACCTGAGTGTTGCATACCTGGAAAATTCATCCATCATCATGGCTGTCCGTTCCAGAATAGCAACAGAAATTACTGTTTTTAATCAGCTGAAATCTGGACCAAACATAAGTCTTTCCAGGGTAGGGAAGCTGAACTGGTAATTCTGAGCACTCTGCTATACATCATTTATTCAAGACACTAACACCAATATTTCACTTGGAAGTATTTTAGCAGGAAAAATAGTATGTACAATAGACTGAAACCAATAATCAGCTTTCTGGATATCAAAAGGCCTTTTAATGAAGATCACTGACTGATTTTAACACAGCTCAGAGTTGTCCACAGATTTCAGCTTTTATTGCATCATGGTCTCTTTAAACTGGGCTCTTTTTGTTACCAGCCTTTTCACTGGTTGAAGATTTGGCTTTCTCCTCAGTCATCTGCTCAGAACAGTTTGCCCTTAACTGTCCATAAAAGTTAAATAAACTCCAGGAGTGCCACTTGCACATTAATTGTAATTTATCAGGTTGCTTTTGGATTCTCAGTATTTTAAACTCACTATTTTCTGTGATGATAGCAACAATAAGAAAATGCAGTTGTCCAATAAGAAAACCAAACTGTCCTCAATGTTGTATTTTCAGAGACAGAACAAAGGGATGAAAGTGAAAATACCGAAGCACGCACATCTCCTGCCCCAAATGGTGGCACAAAACCTCAGTGTCACATGACATGATGAGAAGCTGTGTGCTGACAGCTTCCACCCTTCTTTCAAAAAAATTCAGCATATAAATGACATGCAGAGATATACCAGAACTATTGCACCTGCACAGGGCAAATAGTTAGCATGTACACAGTGAATCTAACACATCCTGATCACAGATTGACTCTGTGAATAATCTTCTGTGAAACAGAGGTACTCAAGGGGCTCAAGTGTACTATTACATGGAGCCAGCACTGCCCCAGACATGCATGGCAGGGCTGGAGCACTCTGGCACATTCTGCGCGCATGCTACACATTTGAACTCTGCCATCTGTTCAGGACATAAGGGCCTTGAGCAGGTTTTCTAAACATCTGGAAATTTTGGACTAAAGGGCTGAATTGGATGGTGTTAATAATAAAGAACTACAGGACACTTAGTCTTTGCCTCAGTCTACAAAATTCTGTGCCTCCACATGAGCTCAAAATGCTACATGCGTTTGGTTGTAAATTAAGAGCAGGTGTTTTCTTGTGACAGCTTACAAGCATTTCAAAAGTCATGTTACTTAAAAAAACAATGCATGTTTTATAATTCATGAGGCATTACATCTCATTATTCCCTAGCAAGATGCGTGAAGAGACCAAATCCTCTGAATGAATTCTGCAGTGGAAGCTAAAAGGATTCCATGTTTTTCATGGATAACCTGACCTATCTCTTTCTTAGAAAACAGTGATCTGTATTCACCAGCAGAAATTTGTCAAGGCTGTAGATAGATTCAGATGTTCAGTTTCTTTTTTCTCATGTAACATTCGTTTAGTCTACAGAATGATGCTAATTTCTGTTAATATTTTGATATATTCCCATCTAAATGCAATTAAGAAACATAGTGTTTTCACATCTTCTCTGATAAGAAGGCTTCTCATAAAAATAGTGTGAGATGCTAAGTAAGACCCATATGTGTATGATACCTCGTACTGATGTCCCTAGATGTCTCAACTCTGTAATGGGCCCTTTGACTGCACTCAACCGGTGAGGTCTCACACTTCTACCATTCTTCGGTTCTTCTCCTTATCCCACTGTGGGAATTAAACAAACAGCTGTGCGGTGCTCAGCTGCCGGCCAGGTGAAAGCACCGCAGTCATTCTGGTGTCCACTGTGGCCTCTGAATCCATAAACCACAAGACCAAGAGTCTCGTGCTCTACTAAAAAAATATGGAGCACTTCAAGAATTTGCATGTCATCCTTGTGCAGGGGCCGTGCTATTCTTCTTTCCAAATCATTAGGTAAATCATTAGGTCTACTTGGGTGACTCTGCAGTCAAAAATATAGAATATGGGATTGCAGACACCTTTTATAGCAGGATCTTCTGGAACTTAGTAGATGAAATACAGACTTATGTATAGTCCATACTGTATGTGGGAAAGGGTGACTAAAGTCTATTTAGTGAAGTAAGTTCATAAAGAAACAAACTTTTTTGCTTGTTTGAAACAACCCTTTTGTTTACACAGAATTATGTGTAAACAGTTGCTTTGAGGAAATTGAAAATACAGCAATTGGTCAATGTAGAATTTTTTTTGTAGACTATTTCTGTGGTTTCTTTCAGTTTTTAACCCAAAAAGGCCCCCAGAATTCAGTTCAGATCTGGCAAAACTCACTGACTTGCTAGAAATGCTTTTAGGTCTCCACTTGATGGTTTGATATCCAGGGATGATCCACAAAATTTGCCTAAATTTTCATGTGGAAAACTTGGCATGCATTTTTCTCCTGAGATCTTAATGGTGGCCAAGCGGATGCAGCTTTCTTAATTCCAGCCACCTGGACCACTTGGCAGCTTTGTGCTAAGATCATCCCAGGGACTTGCTGGAAGCACTTGTTAGAAATTTACCTTGTAAGTGAGGAGAGGACCAGAGTCACACCTCTCATTTTGTAGCACATAAAGAATCTTCTGCCTTTTTCATGGCACTTAATGAATTGTCTCTGCTAGAGAGCACTTATCTTAAGGTCAGAAATCCAATTTCATATGTTTATTCAATAAATTGAATCTCCAAAACATGCTAATGCTGAAGAGAGTTTGAATAAATAAGTACCATTAATAAGTATTTATAAGACCATAACTGATTGCTGATGAATTGAAGAGAGGAAGGATGAAGGTCTAACTTTTCTCTGAACTTGAATATGACAATAAGTATGTTTGGTTATGGAGCAGTAGCATGAGTACTGAATTGCCTTTTGTGCAATAGAATCCAGTGAAGCAGATTTTTCTATGGGGAAAAACAGACAACACACAGATTGTAAATTACATAATTATCTCCTAGATAATGAGACTGTTAAAACATAAGCAAAACAAAACAAAACAAAAAATACTCACTTAAAAGACTGCTCTCTACAGAGATACATTTAAAACTCATTTGAGAGGGATTAAGAATTACTGAAGCCCTGAAATTTATTCAATATTTTTTTTTTATCTTTTGATGGTTTATATAAATAGATATTACTTTTATTCTGAAAGGTACTGTGTTTCACGTTATCGGAGACTGGAGTATCATCTCTTTATCCATGTATTCTTAGACACAGCTGTATTAAAAGCATCTAATCAATTTCTATAAGATAATTATAAGGAAAAAAAAAACCTGAGTATACTCCTGGAATATCAATTTATGTGCTAGTACTAAATTTTGTCATTCTATAGCTGTTTTATTTGAATAGCATACATACTTATTTATTTCCATCTAACTTTGTTTCTTTCCCATTCTTTTTCATTCACACTCTGTTTTGTTTTGCAAATCAATGTAAAGCAAATTCCATGGCAGAATCATTCCAGTACTAGCAAAATGACTTGTCTTCTACATATTTATCTGATTTTATTTACAAAAGTGAAGTTCATATCTGTAAGAAATTGTTTTTCAATATTGGAAGAAAATACTTAAGGTAAAACGTAATTTCAGGTATGGAAATTACTGCAGAATTCTTCTGGCATTTCAAATACAAATACAATTTTTGTTTGTTTCAAACTGTGCCTACTGTACTATCCATACAATTAAATATATTGTAAGCAAAAGCTATTTATTTCATACATGTAATGTTTAAATATTTATTCTTTTTAATTTTTCTTGTATAAGTAGACTAGTCATTTAATATCCTAATCTCACCTCGAAATGTTGCAGTACCTGGAACAGTTTTTGACCATTATAAAGTTATTTCTGTAAAATAACAGGAATGTGAATAGTTAAAAATTATGAACAATACGATGACATTAATATTTGTTGAAGAACCTAAACTTAGTTCAATAACATTAAATGGTGTTGCATTAAAAAAAAAAATGCACTGTATTTCTCCCATATAATAGCAGACAACAAGAGGAGCTTAACTATGCATTTTTTACAATTACTAGTGTTTATTGCCTTTTTTTGCAGCACGGATAAGAAAATAGCAGCAATACTGTCTTACATAAAGCTAGAGGGTGTCTTCAGGATACTTTTCTCCGTGTCCAGATGAACTGTGGAGGGGTAGACCTAGGTGTTTGTGGAGGAGAAATTATTTTGATAATCATTTATTATATAGATAAAATGAAACAGCAGACATTTTGGATATAACAGCACAGCGCATGTTAATTCTACAATATCTTTAAAATTCTTTGTTTTTCTATCAAAACACTTCTGCAACTATGAAGGTATCCTAGTGTTTTTAATGCAAAAAAGATTGTAGTGTCTTGTGGACTAAAAGGCAGGCTTTTTAATATCAGAAAAAGTGTAATTAAAACTTCAGTGAATAAAGAGGGAAAAAAAAGGATCACTGCTAATTAAAAGCAAGCAAACAAAAAAAAAACAACCAACACTTTCAAATTCTTTTTTTTTAAGAAGGGTTTCTGTGCCTTTTAAAGTGAGAATGGCCTCTTCACGACAAGCATTTTCCAAAAGTTTGTACTCAGCTATTCTTTGTACATTGCTGAATTAGATGAATATAATTTCTACTACACCGGTAGCTGATTCAGAATTTTTAACTGAAGGACATAATCAGTAGTTTTCATAGAATGTACAGGATCTATGGTATGCCATGAAATTTCAGACTTTTTGAAGATTGTTTTGTCTATATACTTCTGTTAGCAACCATCAGTAAAGTCTGCATGCAGTAGATAAAACCGGCTAGTTAGAATTATCTGTTTAACCAACAGACCTATGGAGCTAAAACCAGTGAGCCAGTGAACATCTGTTTCACAGACGCGTACATGTCTGTGCATGCAAGCACACATGCAGATACTGTTTCTAAAACATTTATAATTAAAATATATCTGGATTTTCATTACAGTTCAAATACGATAATGTTTTCAAATGCTATTTTTGTAGGCGTAGAAATGATTTACAATATTTCTACTCAGAAAAGTAACCTTGTTGATTTGTCATTCTAGCACTTGGATGGATGTGATAAGCAATTGCATATGACAGTTTTTCTGAACAGATTTTCAAAAAGCATGTAACTAGAATGCATCGATGTAGAAAAAAAGCAGTAAATAACCAGATTAAAATAAATAACATTTTGAAATCGTAAAGCACAGATACAAAAAAGGAATTCAGGAGAAATCAGGGATCACAACTCACAATTTTGTTTTGGAAAACGATCTGTTAGACACTGTCAGTCTTAACCTTACCAGGTATAAATCCAGCTAACTCCACAGGCAATAATAGAACCATTTCAGTCTGTCACAGCTAAAGAGCTAGCTCTAAATCTTTCCAAGCAAATTCTCCTCTTTTAAACCTGTGCTGTATTAGCACTTTTAAGGATGACCATCTGAGCAAAGTCATTTCTCAAACACAATGGTTTTTAATTATGACAGCCTAAATTAATTGCCCAGGTAAATTAAAGTCTGTGCTTAATTCCAAATAGTTTCCTGACTCCGAACCATTTCTACTTTATTTGAACAATCCTTTTTCCTACTTGCCATGTACCTTGGTGACATTTAATATTTTGTTTGTCATCATTAAGAAATTTCCAGAGCAATACAGAAGTCATGTTCTCCCACTTGTTATGCACAGAAGCCCTGAACATTGATCTTGTTTTTATCATGTAGAAATTAATTTTGACAAATTAATTCTGGTGTATCTCGCTCCAGCAGTGTAGGGTGAATATATGGTAGTCTTCTCTGGTGGAGATTACCATGCTGGTAGCAGAGCTAGGAAAGGAGACTTTGTGCCCATAGTTCATGTGCTTCTCCAACCAGCCATTGAATCTCCTGTAACTTGTTCTGTACGATACTCTGCAATCTGATAAAAAAGAGTAAGTGATGATGCACACAGCACACTCTAGGCCACATGTCATAACCACAATGTACATGCAGTCTTATGAGTGAAAAAATGGGAGTAGTTTAATGGAGAGGTCTTTAAATTCAGTGTTTGGAGGGACTTACCACAAAATGGAAGAAGATAGACTGTTTTGTGCATGACTTGGAAACATAAACAGCAGAAGGAAAGAAAATTTATGAAAATACATAAAATTCAGAGCGAGAGGCTATAGAGGTTATGGAATAGTCATAAAAAAAGAAATGACAAAAGCTGCCTCGTTTGGTGCTTTAAAATTAGATTTTACAAGATAATAAGGAAGGAAAAAGAGGGAAACTGATAAAAGGAGCACTGATTCTTTAATCCTGAGGCTAGCTGAGTTTCATTTATACATCTTAACAGCAGTCACCTAGGCTGATCTAAATTACGTTGATAGCAACAGCTCCCAGAAGACAAGAGTTATGCTCCCTACATTGCAAGGCTGACAAAAGGAACAAAAGATTTTGAAATGAATGTTAGGTTCAACTAATTTAGTTCAAATAGATTAGCCATTTGAGAAATGTTTTCCTCTCTGAAGGAGACTGGAAGTACTGGAACAAATTTTTTCTTTAATGTCCTTACTCTCAGTAGAATTTTATCAAATTTAAATTTGGAGCGCACCAGTGCAAGGCAGCAGTGGAGTTCTCACATTTTTCACTGCAGTGAAGTGCTGAGTTTGCTCGAGTCGTTGCTGGATTAGTGATTACTTTTCAATTTATGTGAATATATTTTATGATCTATTTTTAATTTATTCCATTCTGTTCTTTCAAGGATAACTTAAAAGAAGTTTTATCAGAATCTAGGAAAGTTTTCAAAATCCAATCAAAAAATGAATGGAATGAATGGCTATATTTCCATGACTGTTAGTTTTCAGAGGGCCACCCGTGCTCTTAGAAGGGAACTTTGTAGTATATACAGTCTAAGGATATCTTTCCACTCAGTAAATTCAATGAATAGTTAGTATGGTTTCAAAAGAAGTTGTGTTGAGTTATCATGCTTCACTGCTTTCCTAGAATATTTTGCAGAGAGAATTTGATTGTTTTAGAAAGAGGATACGATTTACCTAACTTACATTTTCAGAAGATAAACAATTGCAGTAAAAAATCAGTAAAAGCTATCAAACAGCCTTTATTAAGCTAGACATTATTTTTTACTAAAAAGAGTAGATTATTTTGAAGGATTGCTTCCTAAATATGAGTGGAATCTGTGAGTTCATTAAAAAATAGTATTTTTCAAAAATGTTATTGTCAAAGAAACAGTACTTTGCATAGAGGAAATGGTAAGAGAAGGCTGACTAAAAGCTAAAAGATAAAGGGAAAAATGATTAATAAAATATTTTATGGTGGAATTACAGAATTGATGAAAAAATTGGTCTGAAATAACTTTTTATTATTTCTAATTTTCTTGTACTGCTTGAATAAAAAGGATGGAAGATTCTCCTATGGATCTCGGTAGGGAGTATGAGCCAAAGTAGATGAAGATTATTTTCAGCAAGTAAGATGACTGGTGATGTTTTTCCTTCTGGATGGGTTAATAAAATACATAAAGAATGTGCTAAATATAGATTAAGTGGAGGATATATTTTTATAAAGTCTCTTGGAACTCTGAAATCTCTTTAACTTTTTTTTTGACTGCTGAGTGCCCATGGAATATATGCAAAATCCAGTTTTGAAAGTGATCCTTAACAATTTAAGCTCATAATTGCATTTGTCCAAAAATGATCATTTTTCCCCATTCAGAAAGTCTAAAATTAGTACCACTTTCTGACATGTTAAGTGGAAAAATAGACATTGAATTGTACCATATGCACTGTGACCCCATTTATTTAAATGGCAGAAATCACGGATCAAACTTTTAATCAAGGACAAAAATATTAATTTTGACTAACAAATGTGAATAATAAAACAATAAAATAATAAGCTATCAATGAAATGAAATGTAAGTCACGCTTCATTTCAAGGTCCAGCCTTGAGTAGTGAGTAGTTGACACTACCAATATAAAAAAGGAAAAAAGATAGAATATACACGGATATTCTAGGTATTTTCAAATTGTACTGTTCAATGCAACATACTTAGAAATTATAAAATTAACTAAAGCAGGAATATGACTTCTCAGGAATTCTGAAAGACTGCAAAATTGCAACTGTAGCCTGTTTAATATTAAAGAAAGAAAACAAAATTCTCAGAATTGTATTTTCCCCATCTTCAGTTTCTAAGTTTAAGTAAACTTCAATCACTTAGATGGTACCTAGAAGATGAATAAATGCTAATAGAGACTGTTTGAAAGCAAATGATGTTAAAAGTATCTAGTGTATTTCTGTGGTGGACTATAGAATTGTGAAGAAGACGAGTACTTGCTGTATGTCTTGATTTCTGTAAGGCTTTCATAGACTGTACTCATTAGAAATATAAAATAAGACCTAACTCAGAGTACTAAAATAACATCTGGAAAGGAATACTGAAGGAGCACTTCATAATGGTATGTTATCAAACTGGAATAATATGTCAATAATTCTTAAAAGATCTGTTCTGAGCCTTCCAGTATTCAGTATATTTGTATGAGCTGACTGATGGAAGAGCATAGGCATATATTTTACAGATACCGACCATTTTGGAAGGGTGGCCCTCTAGGAAGTGGATTCAAATTTAAAATAAATAATCCTGACGGACTGGAGAAATTAGTTGATTCAATTGAAAGTCTCCCTTTGCACAGGCATGTAATGAATTTTTACACTGCAAATGTAACCACTTCAACACTACTGATTGTTCAGAAGAGTCCTATAGAAAGAGCATGTGTTGAAAACTCAGTGTGACAGTGTCATGTTGTTTTTAGAAATACTGACATAGTACTGCAATGTGAACTGGAAGTTTGTCCATCAACTATGTGACAGAATCTTCCCATTGCATGCATCACAAATAGTTTGCCTAGCTCTAGGAGAACATTTAAAAAAAAAAATTGGACTTGCTAGATAATGGGAAAAAAATCTTCTGTGATAAAGAAAATATAGCATAATATGAAATAGTGAAAGTTTTTGAGTTGTTACTGAGATAAACGGGACCTGAAGGAGGAAGTTTATCTGTCTACAAAAGGAGTACTAAGCAGAAAAACAGATGTTACTCCTACAAGAGCTTTTAAAAAAAAAAAAAACAAAAAAAAAAAACCCAAAACTAGAAGAGATGCAGAAGAGACAGGCAGAAAGAATATTAGGAAGGAAATAAAAGTACAGGATGTGCCTTCCAGGTTCTTCTGCTAAAGAAATGTGTATGTTCTGCACTCATCAGCTGTCCTGTAACTCTTCAGCACTTCAAAAACTTAGAGGACTGTGAATTTGTAACAACTTTTTCCAAACTGAGGGATTAAAGTAGTCATCAAAATCTCACTTCTTTTCTGGAAAGCATTCTTCTTCCTGAAAGAAACAAGCCTTTGTTTGCAGAGATGGAGGAATATGTTTCAAGAATCCTTTGGACCATAAAATTAATTTTTCTGAGATTATGTGGGACTTGAGACACCTTCTCCTGTGAAAAAGAAAAGTATACACATACATGCACACTCACAGCTAGCTAGCTAGCAAGCTAGACAGACATGTCATTTCAAAGAAGGCCAAATTGTGCAGAAGGATTATGTACGTGCAGTTCCCGTCTCCCAAGTCAGTAGAGAGGTGACCAAGTGAGACTTTCTAAGATAAATATGCTGTGAACAATTCCCCCAGAAGTAACTCTAGCACAGAAAACAGAGAGACAGAGAATTTGGTAGCATCGTTGTTGCTTGTAATACTTGGCACAGTTCAGAAATGTTTAGATCAAAGCACATTTTTAAAGCCTTTGGCTAATATAATTTAAGGATTTCTTGAAGAAGAATATCTAGAAAGTATTCAAAATTAGAAAGAAAAAATAGATTTTAAGTATGAATACAATTTCTAAAAAAATAAGCTCATTTTTCCCTTAAATGCTTTACTGGATACTTACAGTACTAGCTTAAAATGTAAAATTATATAGTAAGAATAACTAGAACACAGAAAATTAACTATTCTTTAAAATGAGAATAAGATAGGAACAGTCTTTTGCACCTGCAAATAGAAGTTTTCTGTTAGTTCAAGGGCTTATAGAAGATAATTGAAAGTAACTCTTCCCAAGATCCTTATTTCAACTGGAATTATGTTTTCAGGAAAGAGATGCCTGATAGTTTAAGAATATACAGTCCTGAGTGTTCTTACTGCAGGGATAACTTAGCTCTTACAGGTCTTTCTAGATTCTTTTACTTGCATTTGCGTTAGAATGCATATATTTCATCAACGTGCAATTGTAAATACATCCTTCAGAAAAATGACCTAATGACTATAATGTATAATTTAATTTCAATTTCTGTCTGAAATTAATTATAAGCTCTGTGAGACATAATAGAAAATTGTATTTTCTGCTTTGCTTTTTTTTTTTTTTTTATTAGTGGCAATAAATTCATGCTGATTCTTCTTGAATTATGTTTAGGTTTTACTGATATGAAACTTCAACTGATAATACTAGAAAGATGGCAGTAAGTAAGGTGAAGTATACATGAATGCACTTAATCATGGTTTATGATTAACCATAAAAAACGCTAGGTTTTGGAGCAGCTTATCTTTTTCTAATGTCCTTTATTGTGTCTCCAAGGCTTAGAATTAGGTAAAATATATGCCACTCTTACCATGAATAGAAATTAAAACTACAATTTATTTACAGGACATTTTTATAGCCATATGTATGTGTACTGCTGGTCATAACCTTGTATGAGGCTGACTGAAAATGATTTCACTGTAAAATATGTTGCACCTGATATCCCATAGTTCGCTGCAGTACTGTGCAGAATGCATAAAAAGTCACATACAATGGCTTATATATAATGGAATACATTTCCATCTATATAACTGTTTTCTTATTGCATCTTTTACAACCCTTATGTTAAGAACTTGGACTTCATAATGTGAAATGTAATATTATACCAGTTTTTTTTAGCTTTTGTTGGAGCTTGGTCTAGCCTCAGAGCTTTCTCTTTCATATTGCCGTAGGCTGAATAAAATATTTAGGGTCAGGCTTCTCTCAGATTGGGTTGTTTGACATTGCATCCAATATCTTATATACTTAGATCCTAGAGAAGAACCAAGCTGCTAGACTTTCAAGTTCTATAATACCTGAAAGAATGCCCTTAAGGCAAAAGCCAGAGTCAAAGAAGTTAAATCTGTTTTGGATAGGTGGAGCAATATCCTAGAGTTACCGAGGGAGATTTAATTAATAAAAACATGTTAGCTTCCTCTTCTGCATTGGAATATCATCTCACAATCTCTATCAAGAAATATAACAGCAAAAATTCAAATTACAGCCTTTATTCAGAACATATATCTGCTTAGAAAACAAGTTTCAATATTTTTGGAATTTAAAAAACAGTATTACAATAGAAAGAAAGTTACTTCTGAATGACTAAAAACCCTCAGATGCTGTGATTTTACGTATAAACCTAAGACAGATGAAAAATCATACCTACTGTCCTTTACAAAGCATGTTCTTACTCTGATTATCTCCTTCAAGTTGGTGGTCCAAGACATACAAAGTGGTATCCAATTTCTTGTAGAAATTGCTGAATTTCTACTTGTCTGTGAAAAACAAAGCTCCGAGAAAATAAATAGGTAATAGATAGGTAGGTAGATAGATAGATACCATGTTAAATTTATCCACATGGATAATGTTGGAATGGAGTCAGTGATCCAGAAAGAAACTTCACCTGACATAATGTCCATTAGGCCTTTCTCAGTCTTAGTGTTCAGAGTACCAGAAAACTATCAGTGCAAAAGCAGTTGCAGGCAGATTTTATCTTTTTCTTCCTCTCCAGCTTTTATACTGTCTCTAATTGTAGTTACTTTCCCAAAATTCTTTTTCTTCTGCCTTTGTCATCTCTGTTTATTAGGTAGTTCCATCATCAATTTAGTTTTACTTTGTCTATTCTCTTCCAACTTTCCTCTCTGTCAAGTTACTCTGTCATGTTGAGTTGTTCAAGAGCCATAATCAAACATGTCATCACGTTATACAGCTGACTAAAATTTCTGGAATATGATCAACTTGCTGCAAAATACATTTTTGTTATTCTATGAACATCACCTAGTTGGTTTACTTAAGATATTTTCATACAAAAAAATAAAAATTCCTAGCAATCTACTCTCCTCCTGTCTTTTTTTCTTCCACAGATAAATACACATTTTTAGTTCACATCAATAGCAACTTCAGCAGTGGACATTTCTTTGGGTTAATGACCCTTTTGAGGGCTGTGGATCACTGGCTCCCAGGAGGTTGTTAATTCTTAGAAAAAGACCTGTTCTTCTGCTTTTATTGCTTAAATATATTGTGTGTGGAATTGCTCACTGCCATATAACATAAATTTTGGAGAGAAAAGATAAGGCAAGTTTGCAGCTGAGCAGAAACTGATATGACTCAAACTGACTTTATCTTATGCTAGATGACTGTTGGATATTAGCAAGTACATCCATTGCTCATCCCTATTTTAATAAAAGTTTCAGGATAAAAGACTGCCATTTACTTTTCCTTTGTAAGGAACCTGACGATAAATTGTTTTGAGAGCAAAAAATGCAAGTTTTGAATCATAAAAAGAACAAAGCCTAAACAACTTGCATACCTTTCTTCTAATTTGTACCCTGCAAAAAAAATTGTACTATGGCTTTTGTTTGTTTGTTTTCATTCAGCAGTGTTTTTATTTCCTTGTAATTTGTACCACCACTACCAGTTTCCACCAGGAATAGGACAGTCAGAATTAAACCATTGCATTAATTATAGCCTCAGCTGGATTTGGTGTTTAAAATATTAATTGCAACTTTTAATAGGTGAAGTACAGTAGTAAAATAGACTCATGTAAACTCCTACAGTTAAAAAAAAAAGCTTTATGAAAGAGAGAGTAGTAATAGCAACCCCATTAGATTTTCTTTTACGAGTTTGTTGGGTTTTTTTTGTTTTGTTTTTGTTTTTGTTTTTTTTTGAGCCTACCTCTGACAGGCTGTTATTAATTTGAGAAGGTGTGTCCATGTCCACGCTGTGTAGATTATCAAGTTGTTGACACACACCTCATGGAACACAGTGAATGATTAAGGGGAAGTAAGAAATGATTACTGTCACAGTTTCAAAGCTGCCAAAACTCACTCTTTTCTATATAAAAAATTTTGGCATAGCTGATAAACCTCTGTAAGCAGAATTGAAAGTATGGACAGAAAAAGCAATATTTATCAATTACTTTTTGCTCCTTTTAAATCTTGTTATTGTAACTCTCGCTGTGTTTGACCAGCATTGGCCTGTCATGTTTTCATTAGTTTGAATACAAGCCCCTACTTAAAGTTTTATAAGAAACGAGTAAGTCGAAGTTAGATTCCTCTAGAAGCCAGAATGCCAAATTAAAGGTTACAATGATTTATTTTTTTCCAGATTAATATTTTCTATGCTGAATTTTATCAGTTTGACTGCCTTTTGGACTACTGATTCACTTGCTAGAGAATGATAATACATGCATAAGTGTATGTACATGACATAAATGACATGATAAGTCATTTATCTATATAAGCATCATAGTCCTTTGGCAGCTGAGTGACCAGCCAGAACTGTTCTTCAGAGCTAAGTCAATTGCTTGGATACACAGTGAAGAAGTATATGAAGTCTCCAGAGCTGCATATTCCATGTAAATTATTGTTCCACATTTCCACAAATCACTGTTATCTACACTGAAGCTACTGTGCAATGCCAACTTAGACCAGATAAAGAATCTGTACACAGAACTCATAATAGTAAGAAAAAAATCTCCTTGGGGGTCCTGATGGACAAAGCCGGATATGAGCCAGCAATGTGCTACTGGATTCCTGGGCTACGTCAAAAGAGAGGTGGCCAGCAGGGAGAGGGAGGTGATTGTCCTCATCTACTCTACCCTTGTGAGGCCCCATCTGGAGTAATGTGTCCAGGCCTGGGGCCCCCAACACAGGAAGGATGCAGAGCTGTTGGAGGTGGTCCAGAGGAAGCAAGGAAGATGATCAAAGGGCTGGAGCACCTCTCCTGTGTAGAAAGTTTGAGGGAGTTGGGCTTGTTTAGCTTGGAGAAGAGAAGGCTCTGGGTAGACCTCATTGCGGACTCCCAGTACTTAAAGGGAGCTTACAGGTAGGAGAGGGACTGACCTTTTATGTGGTCTGATGATGATTGGACAAGGAAAAATGGCTTTAAACTAAAAGAGGAGAGGGAGAATTAGGTTAGATGTTAGGAAGAAATTTTTTACTCAGAGGGCGGTGAGGCACTGGCACAGGCTGCCCAGAGGAGCTGTGGGTGCCCCATCCCTGGAGGTGTTCAAGGCTGGGTTGCATGGAGCACTGGGTAGCCTGAGCTGGTGGGTGGCAGCCCTGCCCATAGCAGGGGGTTGGAACAAAGTGCTCTTTAAGGTCCTCTCCAACCTGAACCATTATATCATTCATATGATTCTGTGATCCTTGATGGTGACAAGATATGCAGTATTATATCCACACATGAGACATTTGCATCATACCAAACGGTTGTTTAAATGCTTATATAGGGTGTAATTGGGTTGATCTCTTACAAAACCCTAAAGCAGCTTATGCACGTGCCTTAGAGACTCAAGCTCTTCAGGTGCCCAGTGCTGTGCTTCTGGGTGCAACTTCCTAAGCCTCAGGTTCTCCAAGCAGCTAAATGTCTAAGTTCTTCTAGGAAAACCAAGCAAGGTACATTTTGCTTCTCCTGAAATGCTAAGTGCAATGGACCTACTGAATTTATTACAGAACAGAGGTCCCATAATTTACAACAATAATTTAGTTAAATATATAGGTTGCTCCAAAAGTAATGCCTCCTATTTATTTCCTTGGAGGATACAACAAAGAGCACCATAACACTATTAGATGGAGCAAATTCTCAGCTACAAAACACTATTTTTCAACATAGTTAACACTATTAACTATGCATATCCACTAGCAATGAACAAGATCCTGCATGCCGTGCTCATTAAAATCTACACTAGCAGAGGTGACCCACTGTTGCCGTCGCCGCTGCTGAAATGCACCGCACACTGCCTCACTGTGCTCACACCCACTGTGTGGTCTGCAGAAATGTTCAACAAGCATCAGTGAATGGGTGCCATTTTTTCTGCATGGAGGATTTCAGTGACACACCTTTGCTTCACATGTACTTCCCTGTCAGACGCTATTTTGACAGACTGCGCCTGCTGCCATCTGTCACACAGCAGCAAAAGGTAATGGAATATTGGAGGGAAGGTTCAACCTCTACTGCCATACCACCAACATCTGCCTCTGTTTTCATGGGCCAACATAATAAAATAGGAGGCATTATTTTTGGAGCAGCCCTTGTAGAAATATGGTGCACTACCTTCTTGACCCTCTACTAGTTTCTTAACCAATGGCTTAGTTGTTCATTTTCTCTGAGACCATATGAGTTCATTTTCATTCTCTGTCTGACTATAAGCAAAAAGCTAGTTTCTGGAAATTCTCTTAGGCTGTCAGGTGAGGTTTCAGTTTGGAAAAGTTCACATCTCCTTATTTTGAGACTAAAGCAACCCTAGCTGCATAAGTTCATGTTTAAATCCTCTTTTCTGTAAGGAGAGAGAGAATGTTTAGCTGTTCCCAAATCTGCATTTTCAGATAAAGAAATGAGTATTCAGGACAATTTTGGCAAAAACTTTTTGTCTTTAATTCAAAGTGTAACTGGAGGGAAAAAAACACACATGCATCTTCATGTTTCCTTCCCAGTTTTTCCTTTTTTCTGTATACAAAGCATTTCAGCATTTACTGCTATACATTACATGAATTATACAAAGTCTTAAATATATATGAAAATGGAGTCTCCTATTAGTATTACTGAAATGTGCACAAATAAAAAAAGAAAGAAAATCTCACTTTTGAAAATACCACATTTTTACAAGGGAACTTTCTAAGTAAGGCAGGGGTTTGGCCTTTGTTGCAATATTAAAAGACTTAGTCCTTTTGATGAACTAAATCATTGGTAGACAAAAAATTGTGTTTTTTATAAATATTCATAAAGACTTCCAGACTAGTCCTCAATATATTTTGTATGTGTACATATATATTAGCAACAAAGAGAAGTATCTGTATATATATGTGTATATATATACATTTTACTCAGTAATTCCAAATATGTCTGACCTAATGAAGCCCTAAACATGCTAAAACATACCTGAGTTATTCAGTCACCTACTGTGTATTTGTAATGAAAAAGGAGAGTGTGACAATTATCTTCTGAGTGATAGTTATTTTGTGATTGTGTTAACAAGTTAATATCTACAGCTTTAATTGTTTGTTCCGGATTAATGCCAATACAGTCTCACAAAGATAACAAACGTGTTTGATTTGTCTTACAGTAGGCTACTGTCAAGATTGCAATTTTTGCAAGCAAACTTTGTTTCCAGCCCTTCCAAATTCTAGTCCATGACTGGTTCATGCATATGAAGGTATACTTCTTAAGAGTTTTCAGTGAGTGCATTTTCTCCACCATCTTGTTCTTCACTCATTTTCTTAATAAAATAAATTCTCCATCCTATAATCATATCTTTATTTTGTTTGCTGTCCTCAGTCCTTCAAAACCAGTGCAACGACTTTGATCACCGCTGTCCTTCAGCCTCAAGTCAGAACTTCCAGCTTCAGGGCTTGCACTTGTTTGGATGACCTCCAACAGAGGTTAGCTGGGGAATAGAAACTCAATATGAAATCAATTAAAAATACTATTTATGGGGACTAAAGAGGAACTACGGAATTCAGACTCACCAGAATGTTGCCAAAATGGTAGTTAAAAGGCACAGAGGGAATATAGGATGTTTTCTGTTTGAATTTATAAGTATCAATACAAAAATTAGAGGTAAACTTACAGTACAATACAATGGCTGTATAATGCTGTCTTAAATTGTAGAAAAGATCATAATGCTTTTCTTCATTTTGGTGAAAATATTGAACATATTACTGGACTAGTACATGTTTGTCACTATATTCTAATGATACTACCTTTGCAGGTGAATGATTTTCCCAGAAGGATTTCTATACATATACATACATATATATACACACATATGTATTTGTTGTTGGTTTTGTTCTGTGACTTTCACAATACAAATGTGGGCTTTGGTACAAGAGGACTTATTTGTAAATTTAAGATGCAAATACAGTCATAGTAAATAAAGAAAAATTCTTACATGAACTGTGTATTCTTTAGAAGGGACTACAACAAGGGTTTATATTAATATCTTTCATATGAGAAGCAATATTGGACAAAAAGTAATGGACATGACTGCATTATTTTGGAAGATATACAAAATAAAAAGCATTAATCAGTCTGCTCACAGAACTACTTAAGCCAGAAATCCCATTAAGTGCTTAAATTGATTTACTCTTCCTCCTACAAAATAATAAAATAAAATTCTTCAAGTGTCTATTAAATCAGACAATAAATAAAGGTAGGTAGGCAAAATCCTTGGGGAAAAGGGGGACCTTAAGGCCATCTGATTCATATTTCATATCTCTTGCGTTTCTCCATCTTTTTTTATCCTTGTTGAAATTCATACATACACAATGTCATAAGCTAGTGTTGCTTTAGATTCAATTTATTTCTCAAAAAAAAATGATAAAAAAACAATTCATGTGAACCGAGGCCAAAATAGTCTAGTGAAATAATGTGTTTTTTTTTCATTTATATTCAGTGCCATGTCTCTTCGCTGAAGTTAATGCGTTTTTCCCTGAAAGGTAATTCATTTCAATTTAAATCAATACGGTATCTTTGAACTAATGCCTTCCAGAAATGCCATGCTTGAACCAACAGTAGTATGTTTGTTTAAGTTGCAAATTTTATTGGTAATTGCACCTAAAAAGGTGCTCAGGATTAAAACTTTTGCTTGTAGCCAGTACGGAGCATGAGCATAATTGTGCAGATATTGTTTTGTTTTGACTTGGTATTCAGGAGTTTATGGGCTTTGGCATAAAGAAGGGAAGTAAAAAGCTGCTTGATATATCTGAATGCAACCAGGTATAATTCTTGCCTAAAACATGAAATAGTACTTCCATGAAAAGTGATTTTGGGGCAGATTTAGGGGATCACTAAGTCATCAGGGTTAATGTTATAAATTCATAACTCAGGCATATGCACCTAGCAGTCATCTAACTTTTCCAGAGGCTTTAATGTTCAAGAAGATAAGAGTTTTTCCTGACAGCAAAGCATGATGAAGAGCTTCCCTCTTTTTAATTTTTAAGTAGAATAATAATAATAATAATAATAGATAATTTTTAAGTAGAATATGAACTACAGCAAGGGTCTCTTAACTTTGTAGTTTTCTAACAGCAGTATTTTAGATATGTGTTATTTTTTTAAACCATACCTAGCAAAGCAAAATGGCTCTGCTCACAGGTGCCTCAGCATTATTTTGTAGGTATTTGCAATGCCAAGAGACGGGGTGCAATGCAGACAGGAATAGGGGAACCACCTTAGATGGTGAAGGCCACAAGGTAGTGCAGTGGCTCCCTCATGCAGCCTCAGTGAAGTGAGATGGGCCAGGCCAGGGGTGGTGACCAGGGTCAGCTGGGCCTTGCAGTCCCCTTACACCACCACAAGCTAGGGCCTGGCTGGGAAGGCCAAAGTATTGGGGTTTGAGAGTTTCCAGGTGTGGTTTTAGGGAAGAGAGTACTGAAAACATGGTTCTGGCCTGCCATGCTGTTTACTTTCTCTGCTCCTTTGAAGTACCAGTGACTATGTCTTGAGATCAAGATCATAACCTGTCCTTCCATACTGAATAAACAAAAGGCTGTATGGTAAGTACAGTTTAGAGTCAGACTCCATCACATCAAGACCTGTTTGAATGGGATAGTTCACTGGAGGAAAAAAAACAAAAAAACAACATTTTTATTTTACATCTATGTAATACAGTTCAGTTCTGAGCAGAAACTGGTACCAAGTAATATCTTGGCTGAGTATCAGTAGCAGCAACTAAATTATCTGTGAAAGTTGATTTGTCTTCTATTTTTATATAGTACTTGCCTTATAGAGCCTTCAAATGTAGCGCTCATGGAATTATGTAGGTAGACATTACTTGAATATTGGTTGTCAGTGATAGTTCTGTATTCCTCTGGAGTTCAAATACCCGAAGGTAAAACATTTGCTCTAAGACATGGTGTGTTCAGAGCAGCTTACCCACTGACCACACTAAGCATGTAAGAGTTGCAAGAATCTAAGGCAAGAAACCTATACCTGAAGTAATTTCTTTTAATAAGATCAGAAAAGGAAAAGAATATGAAGATAGTTAAACTATCACAGTTTAGTAAGTAGCTCTAAATATATTAGATGGGAATTAAATTAACATTTTCTGATACCTGAATAAGAGTAAAAAGACAAGAATGGTCATGTTGCCCACATAACAATTTATTCTACCATCATTTAGGTGCCAATTGTCATAAAGGCCTTCCATGCCAATATTGTTCAAAATGATGAAATGACCCAACCTACATTTGGAAAGAAGATCATACACTCTTATGTTAGGAATTTAGCTGTTCAGACATGACAGCCACCCAAAGCCTCAAATATATACTTCATCCTCCTTTTTTTCATACTGTTATCTCCTTTAACTCATCATGCGGTCATCATTTTTTCCAAAGAAAGGAAAGGAAGGGGCAGAAGGGTGCTGATCTGTTATATATTTAAGAATATCAGTGTTGTTTTTTTGTTGTTGTTGTTTTAATCACTTTATCTTTTTGTGTCCAGTTCATTGTGTGGATGGGTATTGATCTTTAAACAAAATACCTCCAAATCTTTCTGTATGCTTTTGACAGCTCCCTTGTTTATTTCTTTTCTTTCTTTCTTTCTTCCTTCCTTTTTTTTTTTTTTTTTAAGAAGCCAGGGATGCTTAAAATAGTTCTTCCTTGAGATATCATTAAAATATGCTAACTAAGGTAAATGAGTAACAGAGACTGCAGACATTTTTAAAGGTTATGATCTATGACAATACTTCTTAGCTTTAGAGTTAGTTTAATTGAATTAATTGTAGCATTGAAGAAGCTGAAGAACAAAGAGAGCTCTGACTCTGAATGTATTAATGGAAAATATTTGACCTTTTCAATATGTTCCATTTTGATTGGCATTCCTTTTTACTGTAGCTCTCAAAAATTATTTCTTTATATTTCCCCATGAAAATAAGGTAGGTGTGTCAAAGAGCCAAAGTACAGCAGAGATAATTGGAAAGAGCCAAAAAGAGAAGCATGCAAATATATATGTACACAATCTTTCATAATTCACAGAACATTAGCAATGGGGTTTTCATTCTGTTGGCAAAGCTTTTATCAAAAATAAAACAGTAAACTAATATAAAGCTATTTTTTTTCCAATTAGTATGCTAATTTCAGACTTATTTTAGTTTATGGAATCAGAGGGAACCCACTCTTCATAAGTTTTTATCTCTGCTAAAGCCTGTTCCCTGCTATATATGAGAATAAAAAAGGTGGGGTTTTTTTTATGTCATTCATGTTATTTCTTAATAGATCAGTCTGAAAATTGAAAGTACTTTTTTTTTTTCTTGACACATTTTTAACTTGCTAAGATAAAATCAGTTTTATGAAAAAAAGCAGCAAGAATTTCAGTTATCATGACATTTACCCAGGATATAGACATTTATTTTACCTCTTAATTCTTCTTCATTACTAGATACATGCCGTTCTCATCTTGTATTTCACTGTGTGCAGCCTGTCCAGCTCCATAGCCCTGTGTTTATGCATTACTTATTCCGGAGCTTACTGGTATTTTCAAATCTCTTCCTCCTGGTTATGTGAATCATACAGGACTGCTCCAAAAATAATGCCTACTATTTTATTATGTTGGTCCACAACATCAGAGGTGGATGTTGGTGGTATGGCAGTAAAAGTTGAACCTTCCCACCAATATTCCATTACATTTTGTTGCTGTACAACAGAAGGCAGCAGAAGGGCAGTCTGACAAAATAGCATCTGACATGGAAGTGCATATGAGGCAAAGGTGTTTCACTGAATTCCTCCATGCAGAAAAAATGGCACCCATTCATTGATGCTTGCTGAACATTTCTGGAGACCACACAGTGAGTGCGAGCACAGTGAGGCGGTGCGTGGTACATTTCAGTAGCAGCGATGGCAACAGTGGGTCATCTCTGCTAGTGCAGATTTTAATGAGCGTGGCATGCAGGCTCTTATCCATCACTGGTGAAAATGTAAAGCTAATAGTGGTCACCATGTTGAAAAATTGCAATTTGTAGTTGTGAATTTGCTCTATCAAACATTGTCATTGTGTTCTTTGTATCTGCTATCTTTTCCAAGGAAATAAATTGGAGGCATTACTTTTAGAGTGACCTTCATATACAAAAATTCAGGTAAATTGCACTTTATCAGCCTGTGAGTGTTCTCTCTGAGAGTTTATACGGTCTTGGTGCACTCTGAAGTCTTCAGGAACAGTTCCCACAGTATTCTTATAGCAGAGAAGGGAAAAATTCCAGGTGGTAATGTCTGTTCAGCCTGTACACTGCTTCCAGTATTTATCTTTTACTGGAAAACTTGTCTATTTTGTTTTTGTTTAAAACAAAGAAAATGAAAGCAGGTAATATATGAATTACTGATGTTTACTGGTTTATTGAAAATACCCAATTTCACTTTACATGCAAATCTTCTCTAATCCCTCAGAGGTGAAGAAATGTGTATTTCTACGCAACCAATATCTCTTTCCGTAGTGCTGTAATTGTATGCAAAACCAAAACAGAAATTGTTTTTCATATATAGATTAAAGCATGCTCAAGGCAAAAATCTGGGCTTGTTTTCAATTAATGAATAATTTTCTGTAGGCTACCTAAGCACCATGTTTCTGTGCTGCTGTTGCATCTCTTTAATGTCCTTGTAAATTGTTTGGGAGCAAAATACTAATTTTGATCTTTAATAGCTGATTGTTATTTTCCCTGTGTAAAGTTTGAAAGCCAGTAAGTGTTTTGAGCTGGTTCCACATAATTTACTGATCATTTCTAATTGTCAAAACATTCACAAAAAGTCTCACAATGTGCCTTTGCCTTTATAGGTATATGTTTTAAATAACATTCTACCTCTCATTTTAAATTTCTGTTGACTTCAGTTTTCTGTGTAGAAAAACACATTCAACACATCACCAGATCACTTTAACCTCTTTGAAAATGCATTTCAGGTGCATTGATGGATCTCTTGCTCAGCAAGTGGCCTTGGGAAAGTGTACTTTTTATGTCACACCGAGTGTCACATACAATAATCTGTCAGAAAGTGAACAGAAAATGCAATGGAAGGCTGAAAATGATCATTTAGCATAGTGACATTATTTGTGCATTTGACACTACAAGAGAGATTTTTGTCATGCATATGGCTGATGTTGATCTGAGGCTATAACTGCTGAACTGGCCATATATCTGGTGTCTGAAGAGTTCTGAAGCATGACTTAACCTGTAAGTTATTTCAGCCTCTCTCCATAATCTTTGAAGACTAGGACTGATAAGATCTCCCACAAAAGGTGCTCCACTGAAGTGAAGCTGAATGGTTGTGATGCGTTTCCAATTGCCTACAGAGCAATTTTGAAGGAACTTAGCTTCACTTTTATTAACCCCAGAGGTCTTTCCATTTGTTTGGCTTTTCTAGTCTGTATCTACCTTTCACTGTCCAGCTAAATTGACAGAGCACAGTCCTGTTTCATATAGCATGCTTCTTTGTAGGAATCCCTTTAAAAGCTCTAGCACTTATGAAAAATCAATAGCACTTATGATGTCTTGCAGGCATCCCCTCTCCTGCCCACTAAATTCTTGTGAACCCATTATTAGCCTGGCTTGAGTTACTGTTGGAAAAGGAAAGTAAACATTACATCTTGAAAGCACTCATGTGGCATTGCACTTGAATAACGTTGTCTGTCCTTCTTAATGAATTTAGTGGAGCTGTGTTGCTGTTATATTTGGAAAGAGAAAGGACTGTGCAAAATGCAATGCAGACACAGAGCCAAGTATATCTATTATATACAAATCCGATGAAATAAAATGAGCCCATAGAAATACTCATACTTTTCACAACTCTTTAAAACATAAATGATTGTGAAGACAATAAAATATTTTTTTTCTCCAGATTTATCTTTAAATCCCTGAAAGATTAACCTGTAATTTATTGCTGGAAAGAAAATGTAGAGATAAAAATATGCAGTGAAAAAAATGAGGAAAAAATTATGTGGCTGAGCTACACTTAGAAAAGAATTTAGGAAACAAAAACACCAAATACAGAGACACCTAAATTTCAAGCATACAGTCTCCAGATGCTTTCAGATGGTTCCTACACCTGTACAGTCCCTTTGTCTTGGAAAGAGATCTAAAAGAATGGTATCTGGAGGCATCTAAAGCTGAATGGAGGTCAGTAAGAATAATAGTTTGCCTTTAGTCTTGTTCCTTGTGAGAAGAATGAAGAGCAGAAGAACATACATCAGGGTACTGAGTTGTATGCAGGTTTACTTATTCACAGTTAGATTCTCTTCTTGTTTATGATGCCTGTGGTTCTCTGGGGTTTATGAACATGACTGGTTTCTTTTATAATAAGAAAGAGACAGAATCTCTTTTGGTTTGTTTGTTTGGTTTTTTTTTTATGGAGTATTACAGTGGCTAGAGTGGCAACTTAGCATATCTGCATCCTGATTTCAACATCCTTATTTTCTTAATAAACTATTAAGATATTCATTGCCATAGAAAATGACCAGTTTTCTAGGGTGCTGGCTAGTTCAGCAGCGTTTCTGCACCTATTGAGGGAGGATGAGGAATTTCCTATTCTGCACGTTGAAGTGTTTTTCCTTAAAGTAAAAATATTAAAGATTTTTATTCCAAGAGTGACAGTGCGAGCATCGGTATCATTCTGTAGTCTGATGATGATGATGACATTTCCTGGAAAGAGCTCAGTTTTGTTCACACAACATTTCTGATTTATTTATTTATTTATTTAGTTTTGTAATTAGGCATAATGATTAAGCAGCCTCTGGAGATTAGTGTATAAACTGAGTTCACATCTTCTTCCTGAGTGTGCCCTGTATATCATGTTGAAGAGAGTCTTGTTTTTTTTTTTCACATTTATTTTTCTGCTCAGAGACTACGATTTGCCATTCCCCAAACCAGTTTGATAGTCACAATATGTTTTGCCTTTATGAATGGGGGGAAGTTAAAATTCACTGGACATAAATACAAGGGTATTGCAAGGTAAGTGCTCTGTCATGATTGAAGAGAGACCAGTTTGTCTCCACTGAGTTTTACAATAAAATCTTTTTCTCAGGCTTTGTTTGAGTGAAAGCACTTCAGAGTACATGCACATCCTCACAGGAGAAAAGGAAAGGAAAATCTATTTTTCTGAAGTATATTGGTCTTTTACTTGTAGCACAAAGTACTGGATGATGCCCACGGCACAACTACACTGTGAGTCCTGCCATTCCCTCTTCATGGCTACAGTACAACTGCACTTTGTCCCTTTATCTTCAATCCTGATACAAGATGTATTCTGTGTTCTAAACTTGATCACTGACATGAAACACAAAGAAAATAAAACCAAGACAAAGAGACATCTAAAACAGATTGCAAATACATACATGGCTAAGTGAGAAATTTGAGGAAATGGTCTTCCCCGTGGTAAGAAAAAACAAAAAAGACGAGTAGGCTTTGCAAATGAATCTTTTCTCATAATCTGCTTCTTGTGGAGGAACATATTTTTTTTCTCTGATATATTCTATTGTTTCCATCAGCAAGTCTTTTCCCCCTTTTAAAAACAGAAATAAGTGGCATTTCACACCTCGTCTGCAGAAACAGTGGGTTTTGGCATCTCCTGTGCCCAAGAAGAGAGTGTGAAACATGCCCAAGAGAGTTCTAGCTTTGTAACTGCAAGGAGCGTGATCTTTCTGTTTTCTGTCCCTTTACTGACCTAGAGACAAGAACACTTTGCATTGACTTCAGTGGATTTAGAATCAGGTTCTAATTCCTTTATCTATAATTTCATTATTTCATACCTAATGTATAAACTACATAAACTCAGTGTCATTTTTTATATATCACTTTCTGGGATACAAGTGCTCACAGTGTTCTTTTTGCTCCAATTTAAATATTTAAATAAATTTAAATATGATTTTAGCATATTTTTCTTTGTAGTGTTATTTGAACGGTAAACTTTGATAGAATGTAAACATAGTAACATGTCTGAAGATGTAAACTAATCACTATCTTCCAGATAGTGGGATAGAGCTGGAGAAAGGCAGATGGAAGGTTTCGCTTTAGTCAATGTTACATAATAGCCATAAAACCACAAAAGAATTCTTGCTGTGACTTAACGTAGAAGACAGTTTAATTTAGCGTACAAAACAGCCTTTTCCGTGAAGAATTATATATTAAAAAGTAAGGAAAGTGGATTGCAGTATCTTAAACCAAAGTTCACTGTGACCAGAGAAGATGGTCAACTTTACCAGGAAGAGATGAACTAATTATATTAAATACCAAAATTCCAATATATGTTTAAAATCTGTGTTCCGTAATAGTCATTTAGTTATTTTCTTTTTATATAAAAAATTCTGTTTTTATCCCAGAACTAAACCTTGTGTAAACAAGAAGAGAACACACACCTCTCAAATTTATATCAACAATTCACTTTTTATAGAATTTCACTGTTTTTTATTACTTCTAACTCCAAATTTTCACCATAGTCCTCCTAGCCTTTAAAAAAACTCTCATTTTCCAAGACATGTTGTGAAAGTCTAATTTGCCTTAGGTCAGACTATGTAACCAGAAAAAAAATACCCCTCTTCCTCTGTATCATCATGTAATACATACATCATGTTAACATGGGATCTTTCCTTCATTTTTAGTATTCTGTGGATTATTGTAAGGTAAAGAGTTCTTCAGGACTCATCTTCTTCATTTACAAGAATCATAACCACTCTGTCGGCGTACCATGAAAATATTTTTTTTTATGATGCATGGATAAATACATCTACAGGAAGATTAACTGTTCATCCCTCTTGAAACGGTTTATCCAAATTAAGCTCAAATCAAAACATGAAATAGGTTTGTTTTGCTCAAACTGACAGCCAATATCCACATCAGCACACAATTTAACATGATGGGTAGTCTTGGCTTAGGGAAAACAAGTATAAAGCTCAGGTATATAAGCAAAGCTGTTAGAATAAAATTCACCGGTGTCCAGTGATACCAACAAATCTTTTGTAGTTTTAAGAGAGTAATAGAGGAAAAAAAAATAGAGGAAAAAAAGAAAAGCAAGAGGAAGCTGCTTTTTCATTTATATGCAGTCTCTATTCTTACTGCATTCAGTGGATACACTGGTTAAGGTCAAATACTGTCAGTTTAAATTTTGTGCAAACTGGCAAACTGATTTAAAAGAAAGATTTCTTTAAAATCTTACAAGCAGACAGAAGGCAACCTAATGCATCCACTGGACAACATCACAAATTGTGGCACAAGATTGCATGAAGGAGTAAGCCATGTATTGTTTTCCTTGATACTGTAGTATAACATAAGCAATATACAGATGTACTTCTCAGTCATCTCAGTAGTACTGGAACAAGCAGGTGTGAATTTTTTCCAGTATAGAGATGCAAATTCTCAAAATGGCTTTTAAGAAGCCATTACATACATACAAGCCATATATATATATTACTGTAAGAATGTCAACTTATCTCTCAGTTTTAGACAGTGCATTTCCTTTACAAATACTTAGGTTAAGTGAAGTTATGGACCTTTATTCATCCACATATCTTCTAATCAGGTGAAAGAGTGACCAGCCTCCCCCCTGCCACCCAACAAGGAAAGCAGAAACAGGAAAAGTTCCAAATAAATACTTGGAGCCAGGGAAAATGAAATCCTGTGGGAAAATGTTGTTTGTCATCATGTGCCACTGTTCTGCCCACTCTGATGGGTGATCATTTTGCACAGTTTCTCCAGATATCTTTTGCCCTGTGGGAGAGATGACAGTGCTTTTCATCCTGTCTCCAAACTAGGAAAAATTGTGGTCGAATATTCACGACTGCCAACTTCAAAGCAATTTTTCCATGGCAACCATACCTCAAAAGCCTGGATTTGCAGAACTTGCCAATTAGCAACTCCAAAGGGGGCCATTAGCTCCTTCAAAAACATAGCGGACACTGTTTTCAATCACCGTTTTTTTTCAGCCTTACAGCAAACACTAAGCAAACACTATTCATACAAGTGTTAGACTAACTACTTAGAAAGAAGTTGATGATGCATGAAAAGAATAACACATATTGTGCTCTACTTTCTAATAAAGAATAATTATTCTTGGTAAGTCATCAGCGCTGTTTTATTGTTGTTTAATTAAAGCAAGTAGTATCTTCTCATTATCACCAGTGGTAAATCATGCATAAAAGCCACAGAATTTGCTTTTAGTAAGAATTTCAGCTATATTACTGAAATGAACAGGTACCGTAAATTAAGGAGGATAAGCATAAATATGAACCTGTAAAAGGGGCTGTCTAGCTCTCTAAGGGTTCTGAGAAAATGGAAGAAAATAAACATATAAGAAACAGGAAATACAGCAATCAAGTACACTAGGTCCTTTACTTGTAAAATCACTTTATCTTCTTTGAAGTCTAGCCATGAGGTCTAGATCTGTATTTAGTTAGGATTTTTCTATACTTACAAGGAAAATAATAAACAACAACCAACGCCATCTATAACAATTAAAATAAAAAAGCAATACAAAACAACCAACTATATTAGCTGTTCTAAAGTAATTATTTCTTTATGAACATAAATGATGTGCCATGTCCCTTAGAGGTCACAATATGTCAGCAACAGAGTAAGAAATGCATGAACTTTACCCATTTATTTAAATGGGATGTCATTTGTGAAGACCAATTATTCCCATTACCATTTACACTGTAATGCTGCTAACTAATTTATCACCTACCATCCTATCATAAAACCCTCGTTAGTCAGCTTGTCTTGTGTTTCTGGCTATGTTCATGCCACTTTGACATCTGGTGCAGTTGAGAGGAAGATCTGTGCAAATTTTGAACACTTACCCAACTTAGGGACCTCGCCAAGCAGTTGAGATGAATTTTCTTTTACAAAAAAATCAGGATCATATCAGAAGAAATGAGGCTTGCAAGATTTTATACGAAACTTGTCTCACTGTCTGAATGCTGATGTGCAAGACACTGTGTTTAGAAATAGAAAGAGTAGGAAATGTACTGGATTCAAGTGACAGGTGTTATCCCAGTCATGTCAGACCATGAGACTGAGTATGGGACTGCTGGCTGTTGGCTGAATTTCCCTCCCTGAAGGCCCTATGTGGCATAGTTTCACAGGGCATCACAGGCTATAATGCTAGGCCGTGCCTCTGTGCTGCTGCTTCTCCATGAGCCTGTATAAAGCAGCTCAGAGTATTTGTCAGAAGCATGAGAGATGCGGGATGTGGCAAGAGGCCGTATAGTGAAGGCAAACTGAGCAAACATCAAAATCAGAGTACACATCTTGACAGATCAGGAGAATAATGGCAGCAAAATAAAATCACATCTTAGCACTTTAAAGCCAGATTCTGACAGGCAGATATTGTCCCCTCCAGTAACAGGCTTAGTGAACTTGTAGCTGTATTTGTTGGGAACAGTTCTAATCAGATTGATGTTGCTAATACATCTATTTGAATTATTTCAGTCCTTTAAAATGTAAGTAATTCTGAAGTACTCTCTAAGGATGAAAATCAAATAAATAATAGCTATTACTTTTATCTTTATAAAAGCCAGGAAATTTGGGGTTATGAGAGTCTCTAAGATACTGTTACATCTGCAGGTACCTTTTTAGAATCCACTAAACAAAGCTGATTTTATGATATTAAAATCAGCTGCATTGGTTTACAGGAAGGTTTAGTTGTGAAATATCAGTCAGTGGTTTAATATACTCTGAAAAGAAGCTGGTAACATTTCATGGCGTTTCAGAGGTGGACATTTTCTTGCATACTGGCATTTCACTGTTAGATGTCTCACTTCATATAGGAAGAGATATTAGTGCTAGTTCAGACCACATTTTTTTCAAATACATTTTCTGTAAGCAAAGCCTGAAGATGTGCCCTTTCTCTGAAGCTGATATCTGGTCTTGGAGTTAACAGAGTAGGGAAAGGATTGATATTATAGCAGCATGTAGACTGGAAATAGAAGCCTGAAATCTAGGAAAAAAAATATTAAGGGGAAACACTTCTCTGCTGCAGATACAGAACATATTTCCTTATTAATTTCATGGTTTTTGCTTACCTGCACTTTTTTGATAGTATTCTAGAAGGGCTCTTGCCATGCAAAAGTTGGAGGGAGACTATCTTGAAGGAAAAGCAAAATTGCCTCTCAGAGGATTTCGCTTACTTTCCTAACTCATGTGAGCTAGTCATCCTGAAAACAAATTACAGAAATTATCAAAAAAAGAGAGAAAATAGATCATTTCCATTTTTCTCCTCACTTCTTTCTCTTCATGTTTGATTTTCTTTGTATGTTCTTTCTTTGAATGAGCAAGTCGAAAAAGACAAAAGTAATGATTTTTTTTAAATAAAATATCATGTCAATTGACGTGTACAAGATGCTTTTAAAATAGTCATGAATGCTTGCAGATCAACAAAGCCAAAATAATAAAAGGTATTTTCCCAAAGATATTCTTTGTATATAACCAGTGATGGTTATGGATGTCTTCACCAGCCTGTTCTGCATTGCCCTTATTGTTCTTCTTTGTACATTATGTTGCTTTTCTTCTACTGTGGGTGTTCTTCATACCACATGGCAGCACTAAACAACTGAAGTTATCAGCATAGGCTGGCAGGATGGGAAATAGATATTTCTTTTTCTCCATCTCAATATTGGCAGTCTTTGCAGTAGTTAGTGACCAGTTACTCAGAATGTATTTGCTCAGTGCGTACCTTTGGGAAAATACTTTTGCTGTGAATTTTCACTAAGTGCTAAGAAAAAAAATAAGAATCTATTTTTTATTAATCTGGTTTTGTTGGTCTTGCTTCACTACAAACTCAACCCTTATCTTCTTTCTGTATAATAGGGTAGAAGCAAAGCACAATGAAAAATATTCAGAGAATGTTAACTTTGCCAACTGTATCAAACATTAAAAAAAATAAAGTGACATCAAAACTATTAACAATGTCATGTCAATACAGATGGACATAGACAGATGCATACCATCTTTAACTATTCTCTGAAAAACAGCTCCTGCTTTGAAACTGTCAATGATCTTATGAGGCTGAACCTTAACTAAAATGCTCTAATAAATTCAAGGTGCTTTTCCTTGAAATTCCTAAACATTTGCTGGAATGGTACTAATTTTTAAATATCTTAAGTATCTCAAATGAATGATCTAGGTCTGATCATACTCACCCCCTTGTGCTTTCTTTCACATTATTCAAGCAATGTGTACAAACTGGAGCAGTCTCCCAGTGATGTGGGAGCATGCTTCCTTCAGTCAGAAGGACATGTATCTAGAATCTGGTCCCAGTGAACAGTTAACGGTTATTCACATAGGCCTTGGCTGAGGTAATTAAAATCTGCTGGAAACCTCTCACATGATCCCTCCATCGACACCTACATTATTTTATCTAGAGAATATTTATTTGATATTTCTGATATTGTAATGGTGTATGACACTAATGGTTGAAATCTGTCATCGTTATTTTTTGAAAAAGAAATTGAAATGAAATTAGTATGGTCTCATTCTGTACCTTCACCAAACAATTCCAAGGCAAGGTATTCCAAGACTCAACATGGACTCATACTACCACTCTAATGTCAATGCATAGTCAGGAAACATCTCCTACCTACACTGTATTCTGTTTTCCTCTAAGTCAGGAATGCCTGCATATATGTTATATTTAGCGATTTGCTGTCTTCTTTTCTACTTGTGCTCTTGCACCTGATTTCTTTTAATATGTGCTTCATTTATTGAATAACTTTACAGTAGATATATCAAGAGCCAAATGTTTCTAAAGAATTCTCATCATTCATGCGAATACCTTAACCACGAATCATTATTGCAATCAATCCCAGGCCATTTTGAGCTCCCTTACATCCTTTTATTTCTCTTTAGAAATTATGCCAGTAGTTCCATTAACCTTCTTGCAAGAGTCACGTGGATTCTCTATCACATTCAGAACATCTCACACACAAAATCTGAATATTTTAACTTGTTTGGCAGATATATGCTTGCTATAGGGTCGTTGTTACATATCAGAATTAAGATGTATTTCTTGTAGCAGTGTCTTGGTCAGTTTTGGACCAAGTTTCCACCTTGTTTCTGCCCTTTCTATTGTGTTCATTCACTGAGTCACACTGCAAAGGCAGTGCAGTTAAGACACTCCACAGTCTCTTCTAGGAAGTCCTAAAAAGCTGAAGGTGCTTTCAGATATGTTTTCATGATCATGCCGATGACGTTGAGAGCATATGTTGTAAAGGCTCTTAGCACAAGGAGAGACGGATTAAAAGTCTCTTAAGCCTGTAGTGGTCTCACAGAGTCCAGGTTATCTCAGAGAGGAGGTTGCAGAGCAGGCAGTTAAGTTGCACCTTCCTTCTCCAGCATCCTGTTTGTCTTAAAAGGGACTAATTTGAGGTTAACTTTTAGGTTAAGGACCACAACTTTAAGCCATCCTTTCAGGGTAATCACACACCTAAAAGCAAAAATCCCATCTTCACTATGTCATAGCTCATTATAAACTGCTTTCTGGTAACCTAATGCACTGCCACTATCAGCTGAAAACATGACCATTGAACAACATCAGAAAATTCTATATTAAATCTATTATTTGCAACTGTGAAAAATAAAACTTGTTTTCAAGTAAATGCAATGGCACTCATACTAATTAATGAATTGTTTCTATTGTTATTATCCACTGTAATTGAAAAGAAATATCTAAATGCATTTCTAATAAATGCTGTCACTTCTGTCTGTGAATTTATAAATACATATAAACAACACCACAGCTACATACATGATAGTAAAGAAAAAGATCACTAAGTCTGACTAAATTTTAACTAGAAGAAATAGACATTAGATTAAGATTACCTCAGCTCTATGTATATGCCTATATTATGTTGAAATGCCAAAACTACAAGAAAAATTGGACATCAGTAAAATATTACCTGATATTTCTACATAATTATTACATTTTTTGTAGTTTTTCTTCCATGTGTATTAGTGTAATACCCCAAACATCTGTTCATTTCTGAAGTGAGTGTTACACTGATTTGCTTAATAAAAATGTCACAAAGGATTTTCCAGAAAATAAAAATTTTGTGCTATACTTTACAACATCTTCGGTAGCTATAGCAGTACTGCATGATTACTACAGATTAAAAGTTTGAAAATAGAGAAGTTAAAAACACATGGATAAGATGCATTCTAAACTATGTTTATGTTTATTATTAAACTCCAAATAGTGATGTTCTTTGTTTCACCTTGGTTTTCCTTTCTTACTCCCTCCTGCCCATTTCACAGACGCAAAGCAGCATTCCTTCAGCTACATTCAATACAGTATGACTGAACGAATCCAGGAAGAAAAATCAGGTCTACTTTGAAGTTTTCTGCAAGAAGTCTTCTGGTCAAATCCTGCCTTATTATGACAAAGGGCAGCACGAGTGCATGTTACAGTGTCAGGAAGTAGGATGTGAATTGGACCAGTTAAACTCTCCAGTATGAAACAATGCAGCACAATAACTGATCAGTTATAACTGTAGTACGGAAAAAAAACTGTACTGTTAGAAAAGAGATGCTGGAAACCCGGAAAATAAGACTGCTTTTAGTTAGCATTTTTGCCCCTTGATCTCTGTTCCCTTCCCTCCCTCCCCACAAAAAAAAAAAGTACATGGAAGTATTCAGTCAGCTAGCACCCATTGCATGCTATTGTTCTGCTAGCTTGATTTGCCACTACAGGCTGAAAAATTCATCAGTCATCCTACAGAGTTATCACATCAGTTTTAACTTTGATTGTGACCATTTTACTTTAGTTTGCAGAGATTACGGCCGCCTTTCACACTTTACTTGATTATTTTTTTCAGAATCTGTTTCTTTCACTAACTGGAATAAGGAAATGCAAAATGACAGTTTAAATGGCATTTTTTTTCAGGTATAGATTTATCATTTGTCTAAACTTGCAAAAGAATTACAATTTAAATATATGTGCATATACATATTCTTTTACTTTACAAAAATCTTGGCTACCCAATGATCCTGAAACCCCCACCATCCTTTTCTTTCCTCCCTGTAGATTCTCCTGACCACTGAAGATTTACTGTGGATCGGCTGACTATGAGCACACAGGACACAGTTCAGAAGGCCCTACATGATCTCTCACTGTACACACTCATATTTA
This sequence comes from Numida meleagris, assembly GCF_002078875.1. Taxonomy (NCBI): domain Eukaryota; kingdom Metazoa; phylum Chordata; class Aves; order Galliformes; family Numididae; genus Numida; species Numida meleagris. The sequence goes on from NC_034409.1 coordinate 93,532,553, forward strand.
TTAAGACTTAGGGGGCAAATGTGTAATGAGAAGATGAGGGCGTGGAACTACAGAAGATCCAGAGCATTCCATGATTCTTTTTATGAAGTGAAAACAATGTTTATCCATCTTCACTTATCTCTTCCTAACATGGGATTGGATTTTGACAGCTTCAGGGAGTACTTTTAAGAGCAGGATAGTAATGGAAGTAGCTTTTGGAAATACAAAGCCTGCTTTCAAGAAATGGACTCATCCTCTCATTTTAAACCTCTAAAGAAACTAGGTCAGGACTCACCATGCTTTTGTTTTAGCTTGCTTGATTTTCTAAAGCTTAGCAGACTAAGACAGTCTAATTTCAAAATGAAGAAACAAATAATGAGAAGAGATTGTCTGGAACACATGGCATGACATCATTGTTCCCAGAGTAACAGTATTTTAATTTAGATAAGCAAATCAGCATCATGCCCATTGACATGCTTTACTACAGTCTCTGTTAGCTGGAGGATTCAGCCAATGTGTAGTTATACTGCCCAGTACCACTTCTCTGAAAAAAAATGATGATACCAAAACTATAAAAACAGGAGAGCCTGCTACTTACCTTCTTGATAAAACATAGTAATAAGACAAATATACGGAATGATATTTTACATCCCCTTGATTAAAAGCACAACCTCAGATGAGGACATACTGCTGCTTAAAAATCCAAGGTGAAAAAAACGGGGTGAGGAGGGAAAGAAAATAAATAAATAAATAAAAATAAAAAGCCAGAGAGCTGTTATCTAGTAAGATCCTTTCTATTTAAAATATCATGATCTATAAGTTGCATAAGGTTTTTTAGGAACCAACTCAATCTCCATTGTATGTACTGCACTCTTCTTACTGCAGTGAAGGAAGATCAGCTTGTCCTTATTTTCCCTTCTCAGTGTCATTCCCTTCTAGTGAACCTCTGCTAGGTTGGAACACGTTTTTTTTTTCTTTGCTTGTTTTTCCTGTTGGAAATCTCTTGCACCTGCAGGCAGGTGTATTCACAAGTACAAGGCAGTTCTTTTCCCAACATGTACTGAACCTGAAGGATGTGTAATGAAAAGTGTTAGTATTCTGGTTTTGATATTGAGTCCCTAAGAGTAACCTTCAAAGGTGCAAACGTGTAATGACTGGTATTACATAGCTCCCCTGGGATCACGCTACTGCAAGTACTGAGATTGAAGCAGAACGCACGAACATGTTTTAGTTCAAACTGCAGCCTTCCAGAATCTTTACTTGGGAGACCCACAGCCTGTCCATCAGCTAACCCGTTAGTCACTGTGCAAATGTTATGAGTCATTCTGCATCTCAGTATTTCTGTGGTATTTGATATTTTCTTTTCACGCTCAAAGAAATTCTGCAGCACCTAAAATGCTAAGGCTCACTGAGACTCATGCTCTTCATCCTTTGGACTCTGATTTTTTTCACAGAGCTGACAGGCAGAAGTCTTTCAGGGACCAAAGCCTGAACTGGACAGTCCTAAGCATGCTTGTAATTTACTGAAGATGCTGAGGCTGTGTGTTGTGAATTGTATTGGGCTAGTTCTTGTAAGGGTCTCCAGAAAACCTCACTCCGTGTTTTATGACCTATAAATTGTTACAGTTTCTAAGCAGTCTTGTCCTAAAACCATCCAGGTTTTGCCTTAGAAAATGCACTTACCGTTCCCTAGAGTTTCCCTTCCTCAGGTAGGTTAGGAAGATGATTTTGATGATATCACCTTCTACTTCTGTAAAATCAACTTTTTCATTACAATCGTCTGTGACAACCAGGCACGGACTCAGGTGTGAATGACCCAAATCCTTTATTACAAGTTCACCCAACAAATATATACATTCACAAGTTTCTACTTTTAGCTCTCCCATCCACCTTTACGACTTTCCCATCCACAGTTACATGTCAACAAGGTATTCCACAAACACTTCGTAACCGTGCGTACAGACGCTTATCCAATCAGAGCCATGAGACATTCCTTTTGTTTTTCTCTTCTTCTGGAGATGTCCTTGGTTCTCAGCCTTTCTTTCTCATGCTGTCTATCTTGCTCTGCAGCTTCTGCTCTGAATAGTCTTTCTTGTATTCCCACCATCATCATTTCGGAGAGAGGCTTATTCACTCTGTGTACCTTGAAGTTTCTATTTTTAGGATAGCATACAAATGCTTAAATCCATTTTCTTTTGAATTGAAAGTTTATTAAACATGATTCATTTATTAATGAAGCTAAAATTATTCTGGCAGTGGTTTGCTGAGTTGAAACAAATGGAATCAATAGATTTAATACAACTGACAATATAAAATTTGCCATCGTCAGTAGCACAGACTAAGCACTGTGCATGGAGAAACCTTTTTGCTAGTGCTTCAAGAAAGCCAGTATATATTTTGAGACACAGAAGGACTGCTTCAAAAGTAATGTCTCCCATTTACTATGTTGTCAGTTGATGCAATTTTTTCTGTGTGGAAGAATTCAGTTACACACTGACAGCACTTCATATGCACTCTCATGTCAGATGCCATTTTGTCAGACTGCCCCTCTGCTGCCATCTGTCACATGGCAGCAAAATGTCATGGAATATTGGTGGGAAGGTTCAATCTATACTGCTATACCACCAACATCCACCCCTGACGTTGTGGGCCAACATAATAACATAGGAGGTAGTACTTTTGGAGCAGCCCTCATACTTCAGAAATGCTCAACCACACAGAATAAATTATCATAAGATAATGTCTTTGAGAGAGAGAAAAAGAATGTACTACTGTACAAGCAAAGTATTTCATTTAGATGTATGCAATTAAAAGACCCAGAGTAAAAAGCAAGAGGCAAAACCTGAGCAGATGAAAATTGTTCTGGGAAACCCCAGGGTAAAGAATTTGGCTACAGAAGAGAGCCAGTGAAGCTGCATTTCTAATTTGTGCAGATGAAGGAAAGGCGTTGATCTGGGTCTCACTGGGGGGGAAAAAAAGTCATAGAAGGAATGTTTCCAAATGCAGAATTGGGAGTTTCAGCACAGCCTACATTTTGTAGAAGAACAAAGGAGTCATGAGAAGATTTACACAAAGGCCAGAATGTCCTTAGGGAAATCTCACTGAAGGAAAGCCATGGCACCTGGTAGTGAAGCTTATTCTGCATATTGAATGAGGTCATGAAAAAGCAATTTTGCCAGTGATCAAAGCCTCTCTGGAGAACTTGAGCAAAAAGCATCAAAATGCTGTTCCAGAGCTGCGGACCAGACACTGAAATGTTAAGAACTTACTTTGCTATTCCACAGTATTTGTCAAACACTTCGTAGGCAAACCTAAAGCCTAGGGTAATAGCTTGCCAAGAGCATTGTTTGTAGAGGTGATGCACAGCAATTTCCAAACTACGTACAAATTTATAAATGGAAGATATGATTATTGAAAGAACTTACCATCCTGTTCATTGGCACACAATCACTCAGAATTTGTTAAGAATAAAAAACAAAACAAAAACAAATTATTCATTATCTTCTATTTCTCAGTAGGACAAATTGTATGTCATGTGAATGCTTTTTTTGTCATTAAACAGGTATGGGTATGCATAAAGGCGTATTTATATGTATATGTGTGTGTATGTCTTTACGTTTGTGCACATATGTAACATATAAACATATGAATGCATTTATACAAAGTGCAAGGAGTGCATGTATATATTTATGTAAGCATATAATTACATATAGATGTAAATGCACATATTTTTATATAATATATGGATGAATATATGAATGTATACATTGTAAGCATACATTTCTTGAAAACGTGATGAAAAAGTCTACTGAACTGGTTACATAAAGTCAAGTATTTCTAGCGTCAAGCACACCTGTTGCTTCTGAGCTTTTCTTAGGTATACATAACCAGTGTTGCAGGACAATGGAAACATACCCTATATAAAGAGAAAAATCATTGCATTTAGGGGAACAGCAGGACAACAGAAGCTATAATACATGGCCATACTGCAGAACGGAATTTTTAGGAATATGGATTATTTTTTTACAAAGAAGTGTAATTTGGCAAATTCCTAGACTGTGTAATTAAACTGCTTGCATTTATTTTAAATTTTGATGAATATTCAGCACATCCCAGAAATTGTGAGACATTGACTTTTTTTGTTTTGTCAGTTATCACTTAAAAAGACCGCAGGTATCCTGTTTGTGCACTTGCCAAGTTCTGTGACATCGCATGTTATTTACAGCTATGGTGAAGATAGACATAGAATCATAGAATGGTTTGACTTTTAAAGGTCATCAGATCCAGCTCCCAAGCAATGAACAGAAACACCTTCAGTTCAGTCAGGCTCTTGGAACCTGTTCCAGTGCCTCACCACCCTTATTGTAAAAAACATTTTCCTGATATTCAGTCTAAATCTTCCCTCTTTTAGTTTGAAACCATTATCCTATCTCAACAGACCCTGCAAAAAAGTCAGTCCCCTTCTTTCTTACATCCCCCCTTTAGATACTGCAAGGCTGCTCTCAGGTCTCCCCAGAGCCTTCTTTTCTCCAGTCTAAATAGTCCCAGTTCTCTCAGCCTGTCCTTGTGGGAGAGGTGATCCATCCGTTGGATGGAACATACCTATGATTTCAAATTATTTTTCTGCATGCTAACTGTAAAAAGGAAGCTGACTTTATCGCCTTTCACATCAGTTAAGAAAATCACTAAGTGTTCATTTTGAGTCTTATCTACATAGATCTTTAGTTGAATTGTGAAGAAAATAGTGTGACTAAAGAAAACAGTCACTACTGCCCTGTTGCATGGATCATCAGGGACTTCATAGAATAGCATTAGCTAGGTTGGAAAAGACCTACAAGATCAACTAGTCCGACCATCCACCTACCACCAACAACTCCACTAAACCATGTCTCTCAACGCTATATCTAAATGTTTCTTGAACACCTCCAGGGATGGTGACTCAACCATATCCCTGGGCAGCCCATTCCAGTGCCTGACCACTCTTTCAGAAAAGTAGTATTTCCTAATGTCCAGCCTAAATCTCCCCTGGTGCAACTTGAGGCCATTCCCCCTCATCCTTTCACTAGTTACAAGAGAGAAGAGGCTGACCCCCAGCTCACTACAACCTCCCTTCAGGTAGTTATAGAGAGTGATAAGGTCTCCCCTGAGCCTCCTGTTCTCCAGACTGAACAATCCCAGCTCCCTCAGCCGCTCCTCATAAGGCCTGTGCTCCAGACCCCTCACCAACTTTGTCGCCCTCCTTTGAACATGCTCCAGGGCCTCAATCATAGAATCATAGAATCATAGAATCATAGAATCATAGAATCATAGAATCATAGAATCATAGAATCATAGAATCATAGAATCATAGAATCATAGAAT